>NW_028152167.1:0-173000 GCF_964638095.1 Poromitra crassiceps | reverse complement strand
AGAGACAAGAGCCGCAAAATCGTTTGATCGTGGACAGCCCCAATCGTAATCATGATTAAAATTCGATTAATCACCCAGCCCTAATGTGAGCTGCCAGAACTGCAGGTACTGTATAACCAGCGGTGCCTCAGGAGGTCCCTGAAGATCATCAAAGACACAAACCATCCCCACAACAGCCTGTTCTCCCTGTTACCCTCAGGGAGGAGATACAGAGTCCGAAAAGCACGCACAAATCGCTTGAGGGACAGTTTCTTCCGCAGGCCACGAGACTCCTTAACATACACAAATAGTGTAGTAGCCTGTACTGTACCGTACTGTAGCTGCTACCATTATGTATGTCTAATGTTTAATTGTATGTGTTTAATAAGGAATATGCTATTTGCACCTGTACGTCAAATACGTCAAATTTAAATGTTTAAGCACGTCTAAAGTATGCACATGACATGTGCACCTATGTGCAGTGAATATGCCACTGTCTCTGACTTGTCTTATCACTCTACTGCCTTATTGCTTGTTGTGTCTCTTGTTGTTTTTGCACTCATATGCCCTGTTATATTTGTACTATGTTGTAAACGGAGTCCACAGCACAAGAATTTCACATGTCGTCGCCTTGCTAAACTAATGGGCCTAAGTCATATTTTCAAGTTTTTCAGGAGACACAAAAAACTGAACCAAATAGAGAGTATATGATATTCCTTAATCATTTCACACAAAAAGGTTATGAAAATATATGACTATTAACATACAAATAACGCTGTATGTTAAATCATGTTGCATAAGTGGATTAAATGACTTAGGCCAATTTATGAACATGCCGTTGCATCTTAGGCAATTTTAAATCTGACTTAGGCAAAACAATGCACATCTTTTATTCCCACTTCTGTGACCACAAACAGTTTAAAACGCTAGTGGAGCACATAGATAGAGACTCAGGAGACAGAGGGCAGTTTGACTTTCATTTAATAAGCAAACTCATCTTTATGGGTCACTCTTAACAAATTGTAATTTAAACTTAAACTTAAATCCTTCTTAAATCAAACAATGTCAGTTAAATCAAACACTGAGGAGGCATGTGCCTCACTTGTTCCTCCAGCTCTTCTTTGCTGGGTCACTCTTAACACATTGAATGCCAGCCATGTTTTCATTCCTGTAGGGTAAGTTGTGCCAGGGGTGTTTTTGACGATTCTGGCTCATTTTAGAGACAGCCGAGGATTCTTTTCTGTTAAGAATTCATGAACACCAATCATCTAAAAATAACTAATAGAATGTGTGCTTTCTCTGTCTAAAAGAGTTAGTTTGCAGAGTTAGTAGTTATGTAGATATTAGCCGTTGAGTACAGCATGGTTTCAGCGTCTGGAAATTTATTCAGAGATAAATGGCTTTTTGTGAAACAGTCACTTTAACCATTCATTTTTGGCATCAGTAAGACCGTCAGACATTCTAAACAATAGTTTTGAACAGTAATTTCCTCCATAACAACAGGAAACACCCCTCTCATTCAAACTCCCTCCTCCCTCCTCCCTCCTCCCTCCTCCCCTCCTCCCTCCTCCCTCCTCCCTCCGCTGTACAGCGGGCGTGTCAGAAGCGCTTTTGCTGCTGCCTGCCTGTGTGCCTGCCTGCCTGCTTGCCTGCGTGCAGACGCTCCTTGTGCGAGTCAAGATGGGCCGGGGAATGCGTGGGCGATGGGCAGATGTTGATTCTGGCCTTTCTGAGGTGTTTCAAAGTGTGTTTCACCTATGATCTATTTTGCAAATCGCTCTCCGCTCTCTGTGTGCTGCTGCCGGTGCGCGGCCGCTCTCAGGCAAGACAAGTCTGTTACTGTAAAATCGCCACGGCATTTCCTTGAACGGCTTGGTCCCGCGGCAGTTTTTTCTTTGATTTCGGTCGTCTGGGGGAGCACTGTCAACACTTAGTGGGTCGGTAAAATAGATTATACACATTATCTTGCTCCAATAGTGATCTCGAAGATGTAAAAGCGGTTGATTGATGTCCCACTGTCAAAAAAAAAAAATCTTTATGTAAGACGAGTTAGTCCGTCCTTGGCACTTAAGCGCTGGATTATGTAAGACGAATTAGTCCGTCTCTGGCACTTAATGTGTTAACAAATTGTAATTTAAACTTAAATCCTTCTTAAATCAAACAAATGTCAATTAAATCAAACACTGAGGAGGCATGTGCCTCTCCTCACTTCTTCCTCCAGCTCTTTGCTGGGTTTTAACTAACCCTTTAACATTTCAAACAATTTCACTGCTCACAAGTATCACAATTTTTTGCAAGTCCAAGTCAAGTCTCAAGTCTTTGAGGGGCAAGTCCAAGTCAAGTCTTTGAGGGGAAAGTCCAAGTCAAGTCTTTGAGGGGCAAGTCCAAGTCAAGTCTCAAGTCCCTATGGATGAGCGTTCTATCCAGCTGCATGTACATGGTCCTTCGAGCCTGGATGGGCCTCAGCAAGTGGGAATGGACCAGAGGAACCAGCAGCCAGTAGGGGGAAGAAGGGCACCTCCATACCTTCAGTTGTGGGGATATCATCCACCATCGCACCCCCCTCCCCCACAATGATACCATCCCCATGTAGTTGGGCCTACACCTGAGCGGCAGCATGGTCAACCTGCACGAGACACCATGGACTATTTGAGACACCTCTTGAGGAGGCTTGATGCGGTAGAGGGATGCTTGTACTCAAGGAAAGCGCTCCCTGTGCCTCACCCAGCCCAGGCGCTCCCTGTGCCTCACCCAGTCCAGGCGCTCCCTGTGCCTCACCCAGCCCAGGCGCTCCCTGTGCCTCACCCAGTCCAGGCGCTCCCTGTGCCTCACCCAGTCCAGGCGCTCCCTGTGCCTCACCCAGCCCAGGCGCTCCCTGTGCCTCACCCAGCCCCCGCACTGCCAGTCCTGGTGCCCTCCGCACCGCCAGTCCCGGTGCTCCCCGCATCGCCAGTCCCGGTGGCCCCGCACCGCCAGCCCTGGTGGGCCCCCTGGCGCCAGTCCTGGTGCCCCCCACACTGCCAGTCCTGGTGCCCTCCGCATCGCCAGTCCCGGTGCTCCCCGCATCACCAGTCCAGGTGCCTCCCGCACCGCCAGTCCCAGTGCCCCCCGCACTGCCAGTTCCAGTGCCCCCCGCACCGCCAGTCCCGGTGGTCCCCCTGGCTCCAGTCCCAGTGCCCCCCGCACCACCAGTCCCAGTGCCCCCCGCACTGCCAGTCCCGGTGCCTCCTGCACCACCAGTCCCAGTGCCCCCCGCACTGCCAGTTCCGGTGCCCCCTGCACTGCCAGTTCCGGTGCCCCCCGCACCGCCAGTCCCGGTGGCCCCCCTGGCTCCAGTCCTAGTGCCCCCCACACTGCCAGTCCCAGTGCCCCTCGCACTGCCAGTCCCGGTGCCCCCCGCACCGTCAGTCCTGGTGGCCCCCCCAGCTACAGTCCCGGTGCCCCCTGCACCCCCTGCTCTGGTGGCCCCCGCACCTCCATCTGCTCCCTTGGCGCCCATCCCTCGGCGCCAATCTTCAGTGGCTCCCATCCCTCGGCGCCACCCTCCAGAACAGTCCAGTCGGAGTCGACAATATCTGGGCCGGCCCCCTGAGTATACCTGCCGGCGTCACCAGCATCCAGGTCGGCCTCCGGAAAGGTCCTGTCTGTGGCGTCAGTGTCTGGGACATCATCCGGGGTTGCTCAACCTGTCTGCTCTGCCTCCTGGATGCCCTCCGGACCAGATGGCCCCTTCAGCCCTGCCTCCGGCCGTCTTGGCTCTTTTTCCACCGGCCATGCAGCTTGCCCCATTTCACCCTGCTATGGGGCGGCCATGACAGCCGAACGGTTTGCCTCATTTACTCTCCTTACCTTCAATTCCTCTGCCTCTAGTCACTTTTCTTAGTATACATATTCACTAGTGAATATGGGGGCGGCTGTACAAAAGTGACTCTCGGACTCCAATTCCCATAACCCATCACTCCCTCACCTCCAGCCATTTACCCTCCCCTAAGCACACCTGCACCTAATTCTGGACTGACAGTGTGTGCTCCAGACAGCAGTGGAGGAGGCTGCTTTCGTTCTTCCCTATTGATTGCCATGTACAGATGCATTATTTGAAGCCTAAATCATCTGCTTGTATATCTGCATCTGCTTGTACATCTGCATCTGCCTGTACATCTGCCTGTACATCATCATCAAGGGATCTGCTTTAAATAAACACCCTTGGCATATGTTCCTCTGGCCCTCTTCATTCTAATCGGTGTCCCACTTGCTGAGGCTACACCCGTAACCAACCCACTAGCAGTTTGTACATACAAAGAGCTTCCTTTATGTTGAAGTATTTATTTTTCCTTGATGCAGATGCAATTTTAAAAGCTTGTAAAATGGCCTAAGTCGCATTGTCTTGTGACTTAGGCAAAAATAAAATGGCCTAAGTCACAGTTAGATTGATTTAGTCACACAATTGATTTAGGCCATTAGATTATTGAGGTAAAAACAGCATTTTCTTTTCAATTAGGATGTTGGCCGTTTTACCAGAGGTGGGGAGCATCCTGAAGAGCTGACTTAGGCAAAAATATCATTTTCGTAAAAAAGTGACTTAGGCCATTAGTTTAGCAAGGCGACGATGTGATACTTGTACCACGGAGTGACAATAAAACTCTTGAATCTTGAGATGGCTGGAGGATTCAACTTATCTTCTCGTTTTGTTAATGTGTTTTTTTCTGCTTGTAGATGTAAAAATAAACGCTTTCTAATGAAAAAAAAATCAAGCATTTGTTGTGGTAATGGTTTAATGGGGCACAGACAGTCAAATAGCGCATTTTAATCTTCTCGGTTAACCGACATTTGTCGGCTAATGAGGGTCGGTTGTCGGTCAAGAAAAATAATGATTTTCGACATCCCTAGTTCAGACAGGTAGTTTGGTTAAATATGAGTGTATTCTTGGTTAGCTAGTCTGTTGAAACAAGGATGTGTTCTTTGTGAAATTAGTCATCAACTAGTCAGGTTAAATATGAATATTCCTAGTCAGCAAGTCATCTACTCTCAGAACAGAAGAAGAGGTGTAAAGCTGTTCAATTGTTCAAATATGTTGAGATAGTTTAGGTTGAGACTGCAAAAACCAGAACAAGGGAAGCTCAAGCTGCTACTTTTGTTCAATTGTTCTTAAGCCCTTTATTTTAAGATGCGTTTTCAAAAGCTTTCTGCTATATGTGTTTTTCTTTTTAAATGCAGCCCTTACTTTACTTGAAAATATTAACATATTAATTGTTGAAATTAACGAGTTGTTCTTTGTGGCTGACTACATACAGACATTGATACAACTATTAGGGTATTTCTATGGCACTGAATCATAACGCAGGTTAGACATTACGATGTCGCGGACCTTTGCTTGAGGAAATTTTCTCAAACTGGACCTCTCTGAATTCTAATTGAATACTCCTGCCTTAGGCCTTCTAGTTTCAGAGGATACCAGTATCTTCACTCTGGCTTTAAAAGTGAGCCCACTACATTGGCTGAAAGACAGCAATGTTGGCCGCGGACCCCGGCGTTCTCAAAGAGTAGAAGAACTTGCTCTCACATATTGCCATATCGCTGCCAGAGCAGCGCCACTGGACGAACACTAATTTTACTCCAAAAATGACCTTTTTTATCAAACCAACCATCCACCACTAGGTGGCATGGTATGCATGAGAAAGGCGCGGCACCCAGCAATCGCTGTGATTGCGTCACGTCCGCCCGCCATCATGCAAATCACTTCCACTCATCCAGCTCACTGCACAATCGATGCATCGACGCAGCAAGGCTGGGTAGTGAGAGCTCTCGTTCTCACTCGTAAAACCCGGGTTGTAGCACAACGTTTTACTTCGTTTCGAACTCAAGCTCTCACTTAGTGCCAACTTCAACCACCCTTGCTGCAGGGAGCACTCCCCAGAGCGACCCTGAGAGGCGTAAGTTAACAACGGACGCATGGCAACTGCCCATGCCCCATCGTGTGGCATCGGAGTGACAACGGCACCACCGTCTAGCAATTGACAGGACCGCACACGTGAAGAGCGAGCCGGACACATCAAGACTGTAGTCCCTAACAACGTGTGATGAGAGGACCCATGAGGCCACAGCGCACATGTCCTCCACTGATACCCCGCGCAATAATGCGCAAGATGTCGCGACGCCTCGCGTAGAATGCACCTTGATACGCTCCGGGGGTGCCTTACCCACGGCAGCGGAGTTTATAGGCGGATGCAACAATAGGGGCCTGTATGTCACGATACTGGAATTTCTACTTCGATACCAAGGAAAATATCGATACTCGATACCATTTTCGATACCACAGGGGGGGGAGGGGGGTGGATGACAACACCAAGAGGGATAAAAAATAAAGGAAGACAGATGGAGGCTTCTCCATCACTTCATTAAAGTGAGTCTCACCATATGAAGGTCCACACTGATCCTTCTCTGATCTATCAGGGCATGTGAAATGCTGTATGTATGTCTTGTAAATAGCTGATTTTCCCTGCTGCCGGTGTGGCACAGCCTGCTCTGTTTGCTGTCCGTCACATAGCAGAGCTATTCACCGGCTGCTACATGTCATTCATATAATGAGGGTATTACATACTGAATTCTAATTCTTCTTCTTCTTCTTCTTCTTCTTCTTCTTCTTCTTCTTCTTCTTGCTGTATGTAGCTTAGCTTGATATACACTGATGATATTGATGTGTTTTAGAGAATATAAATGATTAATTTGAATTCAGTGGCCACCCGTATGGAATGCCCTCATATATAGATGACATGCATGCAGCAGCCGGGGAATACCTATGTGACAGACAGCTAACAGAGCAGGCTGTGCCACACCGGCAGAACTGAGGTACGTCAGATCCTTCTCATCTCGTTCTCTCTCTCATATAATAAACATATGACCCACTGTGTGTGGGAAAATAAGCTATTTACAAGACATAAATCCAGGCATTTCACATGCCCTGTTTTCCTCCTTATATACCTGATAGCAGGTCTGTGTTCAAGCTGATTATCGTTTCTGATGATGCTAATCAAACCAAAGTTGTCAGGGTGAATTTAAACATCATATTTGAAGCTGGAAATAAGGTATGGGGTGTAAAAAAAACTGAATTCTGCTTTAATTAACGAGATTGATTCTGGTATTTTTCTATAATTTTTTGAGGCAGTGCAATTTAATGGTAACTAACGTTATGCCGACTCAGTCAGCATAGCCATCGGCTCCTCGCAGCAGTAACACTATGAGCATGTAACTGATATATATATATATATATATATATATATATTTTTTTTTTATATAATCGATTTTTGACATTTGTGAATCGATGCAGAATCGTGCACGTCCGCATCGCGATGCATCTTATAATGGATTATTTTTGACAACCCTACACCCCCCACACACACACTAGCACCCCCCGTCACATAGCAGAGCTATTCGCCGGCTGCTGCATGTCATCCATATGAGGGTATTACATACGGGTGGCCACTGAATTCAAATGAATCATTTATATTCTCTAAAACACATCAATATCATCAGTGTATATCAAGCTTTTTTCATTATATTTGGGGCATTTTTGCCTTTATTAGACAGCGACCGACGTCTTCTTCTGGTAGACAGCGACCGACGTCTTCTTCTGGTAGACAGGGACCGACGTCTTCTTCTGGTAGACAGGGACCGACGTCTTCTTCTGGTAGACAGCGACCGACGTCTTCTTCTGGTAGACAGGGACCGACGTCTTCTTCTGGTAGACAGGGACCGACGTCTCCTTCTGGTAGACAGCGACCGACGTCTTCTTCTGGTAGACAGGGACCGACGTCTTCTTCTGGTAGACAGGGACCGACGTCTTCTTCTGGTAGACAGGGACCGACGTCTTCTTCTGGTAGAGAGGGACCGTCTTCTTCTTCTTCTTCTTCTTCTTCTTCTTCTTCTTCTTCTTCTTCTACTGTTGCTGTATGTAGCTTAGCTTGATATACACTGATGATATTGATGTGTTTTAGAGAATATAAATGATTCATTTGAATTCAGTGGCCACCCGTATGGAATGCAGCCGGTATGGAAGCAGGCTGTGCCACACCGGCAGAACTGAGGTACGTCAGATCCTTCTCATCTCATTCTCTCTCTCATATAATAAACATATGACCCGCTGTGTGTGGGAAAATAAGCTATTTACAAGACATAAATCCAGGCATTTCACATGCCCTGTTTTCCTCCTTATATACCTGACAGCAGGTCTGTGTTCAAGCTGATTATCGTTTCTGATGATGCTAATCAAACCAAAGTTGTCAGGGTGAATTTAAACATCATATTTGAAGCTGAAAATAAGGTATGGGGTGTAAAAAAACTGAATTCTGCTTTAATTAACAAGATTGATTCTGGTATTTTTCTATAATTTTTTGAGGCAGTGCAATTTAATGGTAACTAACGTTATGCCGACTCAGTCAGCATAGCCATCGGCTCCTCGCAGCAGTAACACTATGAGCATGTAACTGATATATATATATATATATATATATATATATATATATATATATATATATATATATATATATATATATATATATATATTTTTTTTTATATAATCGATTTTTGACATTTGTGAATCGATGCAGAATCGTGCACGTCCGCATCGCGATGCATCTTATAATGGATTATTTTTGACAACCCTACACCCCCCACACACACACTAGCACCCCCCGTCACATAGCAGAGCTATTCGCCGGCTGCTGCATGTCATCCATATGAGGGTATTACATACGGGTGGCCACTGAATTCAAATGAATCATTTATATTCTCTAAAACACATCAATATCATCAGTGTATATCAAGCTTTTTTCATTATATTTGGGGCATTTTTGCCTTTATTAGACAGCGACCGACGTCTTCTTCTGGTAGACAGCGACCGACGTCTTCTTCTGGTAGACAGGGACCGACGTCTTCTTCTGGTAGACAGGGACCGACGTCTTCTTCTGGTAGACAGCGACCGACGTCTTCTTCTGGTAGACAGGGACCGACGTCTTCTTCTGGTAGACAGGGACCGACGTCTTCTTCTGGTAGACAGCGACCGACGTCTTCTTCTGGTAGACAGGGACCGACGTCTTCTTCTGGTAGACAGGGACCGACGTCTTCTTCTGGTAGACAGGGACCGACGTCTTCTTCTGGTAGAGAGGGACCGTCTTCTTCTTCTTCTTCTTCTTCTTCTTCTTCTTCTACTGTTGCTGTATGTAGCTTAGCTTGATATACACTGATGATATTGATGTGTTTTAGAGAATATAAATGATTCATTTGAATTCAGTGGCCACCCGTATGGAATGCAGCCGGTATGGAAGCAGGCTGTGCCACACCGGCAGAACTGAGGTACGTCAGATCCTTCTCATCTCATTCTCTCTCTCATATAATAAACATATGACCCGCTGTGTGTGGGAAAATAAGCTATTTACAAGACATAAATCCAGGCATTTCACATGCCCTGTTTTCCTCCTTATATACCTGACAGCAGGTCTGTGTTCAAGCTGATTATCGTTTCTGATGATGCTAATCAAACCAAAGTTGTCAGGGTGAATTTAAACATCATATTTGAAGCTGGAAATAAGGTATGGGGTGTAAAAAAACTGAATTCTGCTTTAATTAACGAGATTGATTCTGGTATTTTTCTATAATTTTTTGAGGCAGTGCAATTTAATGGTAACTAACGTTATGCCGACTCAGTCAGCATAGCCATCGGCTCCTCGCAGCAGTAACACTATGAGCATGTAACTGATATATATATATATATATATATATATATATTTTTTTTTTATATAATCCATTTTTGACATTTGTGAATCGATGCAGAATCGTGCACGTCCGCATCGCGATGCATCTTATAATGGATTATTTTTGACAACCCTACACCCCCCACACACACACTAGCACCCCCCGTCACATAGCAGAGCTATTCGCCGGCTGCTGCATGTCATCCATATGAGGGTATTACATACGGGTGGCCACTGAATTCAAATGAATCATTTATATTCTCTAAAACACATCAATATCATCAGTGTATATCAAGCTTTTTTCATTATATTTGGGGCATTTTTGCCTTTATTAGACAGCGACCGACGTCTTCTTCTGGTAGACAGCGACCGACGTCTTCTTCTGGTAGACAGGGACCGACGTCTTCTTCTGGTAGACAGGGACCGACGTCTTCTTCTGGTAGACAGCGACCGACGTCTTCTTCTGGTAGACAGGGACCGACGTCTTCTTCTGGTAGACAGGGACCGACGACCGACGTCTTCTTCTGGTAGACAGGGACCGACTTCTTCTTCTGGTAGACAGGGACCGACGTCTTCTTCTGGTAGACAGGGACCGACGTCTTCTTCTGGTAGAGAGGGACCGTCTTCTTCTTCTTCTTCTTCTTCTTCTTCTTCTTCTTCTTCTTCTTCTTCTTCTTCTACTGTTGCTGTATGTAGCTTAGCTTGATATACACTGATGATATTGATGTGTTTTAGAGAATATAAATGATTAATTTGAATTCAGTGGCCACCCGTATGGAATGCAGCCGGTATGGAAGCAGGCTGTGCCACACCGGCAGAACTGAGGTACGTCAGATCCTTCTCATCTCATTCTCTCTCGCATATAATAAACATATGACCCGCTGTGTGTGGGAAAATAAGCTATTTACAAGACATAAATCCAGGCATTTCACATGCCCTGTTTTCCTCCTTATATACCTGACAGCAGGTCTGTGTTCAAGCAGATTATCGTTTCTGATGATGCTAATCAAACCAAAGTTGTCAGGGTGAATTTAAACATCATATTTGAAGCTGGAAATAAGGTATGGGGTGTAAAAAAACTGAATTCTGCTTTAATTAACGAGATTGATTCTGGTATTTTTCTATAATTTTTTGAGGCAGTGCAATTTAATGGTAACTAACGTTATGCCGACTCAGTCAGCATAGCCATCGGCTCCTCGCAGCAGTAACACTATGAGCATGTAACTGATATATATATATATATATATATATATATATATATATATATATTTTTTTTTTTATATAATCGATTTTTGACATTTGTGAATCGATGCAGAATCGTGCACGTCCGCATCGCGATGCATCTTATAATGGATTATTTTTGACAACCCTACACCCCCCACACACACACTAGCACCCCCCGTCACATAGCAGAGCTATTCGCCGGCTGCTGCATGTCATCCATATGAGGGTATTACATACGGGTGGCCACTGAATTCAAATGAATCATTTATATTCTCTAAAACACATCAATATCATCAGTGTATATCAAGCTTTTTTCATTATATTTGGGGCATTTTTGCCTTTATTAGACAGCGACCGACGTCTTCTTCTGGTAGACAGCGACCGACGTCTTCTTCTGGTAGACAGGGACCGACGTCTTCTTCTGGTAGACAGGGACCGACGTCTTCTTCTGGTAGACAGCGACCGACGTCTTCTTCTGGTAGACAGGGACCGACGTCTTCTTCTGGTAGACAGGGACCGACGTCTTCTTCTGGTAGACAGCGACCGACGTCTTCTTCTGGTAGACAGGGACCGACGTCTTCTTCTGGTAGACAGGGACCGACGTCTTCTTCTGGTAGAGAGGGACCGTCTTCTTCTTCTTCTTCTTCTTCTTCTTCTTCTTCTACTGTTGCTGTATGTAGCTTAGCTTGATATACACTGATGATATTGATGTGTTTTAGAGAATATAAATGATTCATTTGAATTCAGTGGCCACCCGTATGGAATGCAGCCGGTATGGAAGCAGGCTGTGCCACACCGGCAGAACTGAGGTACGTCAGATCCTTCTCATCTCATTCTCTCTCTCATATAATAAACATATGACCCGCTGTGTGTGGGAAAATAAGCTATTTACAAGACATAAATCCAGGCATTTCACATGCCCTGTTTTCCTCCTTATATACCTGACAGCAGGTCTGTGTTCAAGCTGATTATCGTTTCTGATGATGCTAATCAAACCAAAGTTGTCAGGGTGAATTTAAACATCATATTTGAAGCTGGAAATAAGGTATGGGGTGTAAAAAAACTGAATTCTGCTTTAATTAACGAGATTGATTCTGGTATTTTTCTATAATTTTTTGAGGCAGTGCAATTTAATGGTAACTAACGTTATGCCGACTCAGTCAGCATAGCAATCGGCTCCTCGCAGCAGTAACACTATGAGCATGTAACTGATATATATATATATATATATATATATATATATATATATATATATATATATATATATATATATATATATTTTTTTTTTATATAATCGATTTTTGACATTTGTGAATCGATGCAGAATCGTGCACGTCCGCATCGCGATGCATCTTATAATGGATTATTTTTGACAACCCTACACCCCCCACACACACACTAGCACCCCCCGTCACATAGCAGAGCTATTCGCCGGCTGCTGCATGTCATCCATATGAGGGTATTACATACGGGTGGCCACTGAATTCAAATGAATCATTTATATTCTCTAAAACACATCAATATCATCAGTGTATATCAAGCTTTTTTCATTATATTTGGGGCATTTTTGCCTTTATTAGACAGCGACCGACGTCTTCTTCTGGTAGACAGCGACCGACGTCTTCTTCTGGTAGACAGGGACCGACGTCTTCTTCTGGTAGACAGGGACCGACGTCTTCTTCTGGTAGACAGCGACCGACGTCTTCTTCTGGTAGACAGGGACCGACGTCTTCTTCTGGTAGACAGGGACCGACGTCTTCTTCTGGTAGACAGCGACCGACGTCTTCTTCTGGTAGACAGGGACCGACGTCTTCTTCTGGTAGACAGGGACCGACGTCTTCTTCTGGTAGACAGGGACCGACGTCTTCTTCTGGTAGACAGGGACCGACGTCTTCTTCTGGTAGACAGGGACCGACGTCTTCTTCTGGTAGAGAGGGACCGTCTTCTTCTTCTTCTTCTTCTTCTTCTACTGTTGCTGTATGTAGCTTAGCTTGATATACACTGATGATATTGATGTGTTTTAGAGAATATAAATGATTCATTTGAATTCAGTGGCCACCCGTATGGAATGCAGCCTGTATGGAAGCAGGCTGTGCCACACCGGCAGAACTGAGGTACGTCAGATCCTTCTCATCTCATTCTCTCTCTCATATAATAAACATATGACCCGCTGTGTGTGGGAAAATAAGCTATTTACAAGACATAAATCCAGGCATTTCACATGCCCTGTTTTCCTCCTTATATACCTGACAGCAGGTCTGTGTTCAAGCTGATTATCGTTTCTGATGATGCTAATCAAACCAAAGTTGTCAGGGTGAATTTAAACATCATATTTGAAGCTGGAAATAAGGTATGGGGTGTAAAAAAACTGAATTCTGCTTTAATTAACGAGATTGATTCTGGTATTTTTCTATAAGTTTTTGAGGCAGTGCAATTTAATGGTAACTAACGTTATGCCGACTCAGTCAGCATAGCCATCGGCTCCTCGCAGCAGTAACACTATGAGCATGTAACTGAAGTTGAAGCCAAACATTCATAGTTTACAGTTGATCAGTGTTTACAATGCAACTGACCGGCTAATGCTGAACCAGAAGAAGAAATACAACTGCGTCTGACAAGGAAGAGAAAAAGTGGGCACGGCAACATAAGGTGAATAGCCTAGCCCAAGGCATTAGAGATGTCATTTCAAAGCAGTGGCCAAGTCTTATTTTACAGTTTAATTTGTTTATTCATGTAGGCTCCTTGAAAGACATGAAATAAATGACATAAAAATTAGGCTTTAAGAGCTTAATTTAAAAAATACATACACTCACAAAAATAATTCATTGACCAAGTAAATATAACAGTATTATAATGATAACTTCACCCAATAAAATTACTCTTAATCAATATGGTTATTATTTGAGTTAATCATAACATAATCCATGAGTAAAACGCCAACTAATGTTTATATCTAATATTGACATATAATAGTGAGATTATTTCGTTAAAATAAATGGTTATTTTAATGACAGATTACATTGATTAAATATTTGTAATCATTATTGTACGTTTCAATAAAAAAAATGTAATGTTAAGAACTAGATTTATTGGTCATATTGCTTAAACATTTTGGTAAGTTGGCGGAAGTGACATCATTTATCTGTTGAGAGATCAGACCACATGGACAGAGGACATTTTGGAGGGGCTGCTTGAAGCTTTTTGCACTGAAGATTTTCGTCTTGCTGCACATCAATGTAAGTAACTTTAAACATATTCAAGGCACTGTTTGCTAAAACGAATTTGCCGTGTGACTGGCTTAATTCCAACATTTTATTCGTGCTGCTACACAAGGTCTTGCTGTTTAACGTTAGGCATGCTGCTTTCTGCATTTCCGTGTTTTCTGTTGGGGTTAATCAGTTTTAATGGGCGCGAGAAAGTAGTTAATTATTCCCCGTTGGCAGAAAAGATTTGCGTTGGTCCAGAGGTAGGTGCATGCTATGTCAGCACGGTACTGAGAGATCATGTCGGGTCGAGAAAGCCACGCCAGGAGTACCGAGTTAACACAGGTTTCCTCACGGCTTTGAAGTGAAAGCGCTGGGCTTGGCTTCACTGCAGAGTCCGCTTGGACAGGTCTTCCCACGTGCAGCACACATAGCAGTAATGAGCAGAGTACAAACATAGCCAATCTATCCCTTTATTTTCGCCTGTATATCGACTATTTCTGCCCCATATAACGTTATAACATCACGTGGTGTATGTGGAGGCAATGTGCATCAAATGCCCTGGATCAAAAAAAAGAACACCGCGGCTGATATTACTGTCTTTCAAAGGCTGTAGCGGACTCATTTTTGAAGCTGTAGTGAGGAGCCTTATACCACATGAAACTAAGACCCACTGCATCCAATGTGGACAAGCTTGTCAACCAAGCTTGTCGGGAAGTGGGGTTTACAATGCTCCAAAGTTAGGCATTTTGGCGTTTTTTTGTGTGCGCTTGTGACCCTGTTCAAGCTCAGCAGATGGCTCTACTTGCCTGACGCCAGAGTCAGATTAGGTCAGACACACATTTAGACTGTAAATCAAGAGTTTATAGTAGGGCTGCACAATTAATTGTATTTTCATCATCAGAAAATGAAAATGTCTGTCTTTTATTCATATCAAATGAAATATTGAGTGTGTGGTTCATTCACTCTTTGCAAAAACAAATGCACATTTACCCAGCCAGGAGGCTGTGTGTGGCAGGTGCACTGCACATGTAAACATTTTTTCAAATCTGTTTATAGGAAATGCTTGGCACATATGAACATTAGACCAAATAAAACAAAACAAAGTAATACTCTTTAAAGACACAGTAACTGTATTCAGAATACACACCAATTTAAACTTTTAACTGTAATGGAATAGTCATATTTTGTATTTTAAATACATGTATTCTGTTACTCCCCAGCTCTGAACCTTTGCTTTGGAGGAAACCCTGTCGAGGAGGCGTTGAGGAGGCCAGGACCAGCAGTACAAGGTCAGCACAGTTTTAGAATTGTAGGGTGTATTCAAAGCAATCGCACTCCAGTAGGGGTGTCACGATACACTCAGTTCATGATACGATACATGATATTGGGTTCACGATAACGATACAATATTTTAACAATATTTTTTTGCAATCGCTTTGTATGTTGAGGGGGCATCCTCCATGATAATTTTAGTAATTTCACCATTTTCATCCTCTGTAACGTCCCTCATCTGTTCAAACAAAGCAATGAAAAGGAGAGCGAGCATGCAATCGGATGCAGATAAGTGCGACCATGTTCAGCTTCTTTTTCTCGCGATATGAGATTTCATCTCAATGATACTTATTGTCGCGTTTTGATATCGCGATATATTGTGGGACGATATATTGTGACATCCCTACACTCCAGTGTTTCCTCTAGGATTCTTTCAGCAGCTGTGGTGGGGTCCCAGGGGGGATGTTTGAATCCCATCCGGCAGCCCTACAGCACAAATGACCCCCTCCCCATGATTTTGGTGATTTATTTTACTAGGGATCTTGCGCACTACGCGCGCTCAATTCCTGGCTGTGTGTGGCAGGTGCACTGCACATGCAAAAAAAAAATCAAATATGTTTATAGGAAATGCTTGGCACATGAACATGAACATTAGACCAAATAAAACAAAGTAATACCGTAAGTAATCTCTTTAAAGACACAGTAACTGTATTCAGAATACACACCAATTTAAACTTTAACTGTAATGGAATACAGTCGAATTTTGTATTTTTACATGTATTCTGTTACTCCCCAGCTCTGAACCTTCTTTGCTTTGGAGGAAACCCTGATGTCGAGGAGGCGTTGAGGAGGCCAGGACCATCAGTACAAGGTCAGCACAGTTTTAGAATTGTAGGGTGTATTCAAAGCAATCACACTCCAGTGCTTCCTCTAGGATTTTTTTCAGTAGTGGTGGTGGGGTCCCAGGGGGGATGTTTGAATCCCATCCGGTGGCCCTACAGCCCAAACAACCCCTCCCCCCCAATAATTGTGGTTATTTATTTTACTAGGGATCTCGCGCACATAGGAGACAAGATGTTGTCAGCAGGATGAGGGTCGAAGTGTTCACGCAGAGGTGGCCTGCCTTTGTTTGTGTCACAGGTGAGTAGGTGGAATTGCTCCAGCACAGATGTTAAGTCCTCCTACAAGACAGTTACATCTTAGGCAGCAAACATTGTGATATTGTATTGCTCAAATCAAAGTTTGAATTTCAAAAAAGTGCCCTGTCCTTTTTTGTCTTTTTTTCCCCAGGTAAGCGCAGAGTTTCAAAGAATCACCACCGTGAATCTTGAGCCCAAGTTCATGTCCATGTTGGACCACTATTCCAACAAACTGCTGTCCATCTTCCAAGCCAAGAAAGGTGGTTTCGGGGAGAGACATCGTGTAGAAATGAATCCTCTACTCCAGGTATTTCAGCTTACTCCTTTGTGTAGTAGTTAATTAAAAAATAAAATGATCTCAGAATGAAATGTCAACTAGTTATACTCCATTTCCATCCTCCATCTTCTGGGCGGCTTTAGCTCAGGAGGTAGAGCGGGTCGGCCAATGATGCAAGGGTTGGCGGTTCGATCCCCGCTCCCTCCCAGCTGCTGTCGTTGTGTCCCTGGGCAAGACACTTAACCCTCCTTGCTCCCAATGGTGTGTAGGCACCCTGCGTGGCAGCCTGCCGCCATCGGTGTATGAATGGGTGAATGTAGACTATCTACTCATTGTAAAGCGCTTTGGATAAAAGCGCTATATAAATGCAGACCATTTACCATTCTAGTCTGACATTGCCTCCATTCTTCAACAAATTCCATGGGGGAGGAGGGTTTGTTTTTCCCTAACCAATCACTAGAGACCTAGGGTCCTATCATCGCAAAAGCGGTAATTTTGTGTTAGTGCTGGTTTTGCGCTCGTTTAACGCCACTGCAATGTAAATTACGGGCGTGCACAAGCGTGTTTGTATTCTCCCTGCCGCGCTATTACCTGTATGCCTGTTAGAATTGTACTGGACATCCATGGGGTAGGTGTGCCACATGCCAAACCAGGCGTGCCACGCAAAATGCGGGGACACAGATGGCATGCTCCTATCGTCAGCATGCACACAATTACTTTGCAAAGAGCTTTGAAAAGCACCTCTTAAAATTAGGGATGCACCGATCGATCGGCACGTGACCGGAAATGGCCGATTTTCACGTGATCGGCCTCGATCGGTGATCTGCGCCGGTCACTCTAAATAGCCGATTCTGTGAGCCGAATTTCACATGACGTGTGCGCACCCCAAAGCACCGAGACAGGCACCCAGCCACCACACCACACACGCCAGCATACCTTCCTCGTTGTGGATTTTTTTCACCGTCAGTGAAGTAGACAAATCTCGCAGTTTGTCACACATGCAAATCGAAAATAAGCCGTGGAGACAGAGATGCGGCCGAGTCCCGCTCGGCTGGAGTCCAGTCTGAGCGGCTCGCTTCACCTCACTGGCCCCCCTCTCTCTGCTCTCTACCCGGGAAGCAGTGCTGCTGCACCCGGCCACAGTGCACAGCCGACTTGGCGAGGTGAACGCGAGCATTGTGTCCAGTATAACCATTCCCCGACCTGCCTTTTCCATTCCACATCAGCGCTGGTGCCTCAGCCTGTCAGTCATGTTGTAACGTAGATACAGGAGAGACTATTTGTTTCGTATTGCAAATAGAACGACAGACATAATAATAAAAATGCATCGGACTCACAAGTGTGCAAGGATTTCTGTGCGTGACCATATTTTTTCGGATGGCAGATAAAAATACGCATACCAAACTTCGGACTGTGTGTAAACTCCGCCTGATATTCAGACTGAAGATCGTTACTGTAACTCATAAACTCATTTCCCCTCTACTCAAGAGGACTGGTCTGGAGCCAGTCTATAAACTCCTTGTCCATGGATCATTTTGATGTTCTGTTGCACCTGTTTTCTTTTGGAAAAGTAAATGCATGATAGCTGTGGGATATAGGCTATTGGATTTAATTTAATTTTTGTATTCATTGTATTTGCACAAAAAAGCTCTGTCCAGTAGCCTAACCTGGAACACTTTTATTCTGAGATGTGTTTGAGTGAGATGGTCCTACTTCATGCAAATGATAAGATAAGATAAGATTATTTGGATCCCCATTAGATGTAAGAATTGTTCTATGAATCTTAATTTTCAAACAAAGTTACAAAAACGTTTGTGTAAGCTGTCAATTGTTGTTTTTAGAAAAAAAATCGGAATCGGCAAAAAACGGTATCGGCAAGTCAGACTATTCAAAAATCGGAAATCAGAATCGGCCAAGAAAATGGCAATCGATGCATCCCTACTTAAAATACCCCGCTGTGCTTGAGCCCACCATAATATCTGTGCTGCACAGCACAGTGCAGAGGAATTCCTTTTGGATACGTCATAACACATGGACATGCCACGCCAGGACATCAAATTCTGCTGCTAAAATTGGGTAAGCAGCAGATTATTTAGTGAGGCAATCAACTATTATTCACTGAGAAACTTTTATCACATGTGCAGTGCACCTTCACCTATCCCATAACGCGGAGGGTCGTTGGGGCACCACAGATGATCTGTTGACAAGCTCTCCATCTCTCTCTGCTGGCACGGCAGCTCCCACTGTTTCGCAGAGTTTTAATTGAGTCCACTGGAAATCCTCCTCCCATTTGTCCCCCCCCCACCCCCGTTTCCCTGCTGCAAACACGTTTATTTCCAGTCAACAAAAGAACCCAAATTGCAACAAATCACAGATGTTTTTACAGGTATATGATGTGATGGTGTTGTGAGATAGGGATAATATATACAGTCAATGGAGATAGGCCTATCCAAATTACACATGAAAGCTGTTTAGAGTTATTCTTGCTTCACATTGAGTCAACTTCTCTGCAAAGATGCGGATTCTTTAATAAAACAAATGAAAAGTTTAACCTTAGAAGACCTGAAGCTGATATATTGATCTTTAGGAGACACCAACAAGAATTAATAAAACAAGATTCATTGGTCATGTAGCTAAGTACTTAGTGTTTACATGACCAATTAATCTTGTGTATTAATTCACAGAAAGGTAATGTAGGCCTGAATATCACTGACAGGCTTCTATGTGTCACTTGAACAAGCATGCAGATTAAACCAAAAATAGTAAATGCATCCCAATCATTCAAATTCATTCAATGGAATTGCAATCAAACTCTCTCTGTCTCTCTCTCTCTCTTTCTTAGTTTCTGACTCTGGGAAAGTGGTAAAATCCCGACAGTCGACTGTATCTCTGAACCATCTCTTTCACCAAAACACACATTTAGGCTATTTTATGTGATCTCCTTTTGATGAGTACGCTAATAATAACCTAATATTTTTCACTTCCATTCACTAAGCTTTCCCTGTAACTGTTTGGAGGCCCCCCTCCCACTTTGAAAACCTCTGATCTAGAGTGAGTATTGCATCTTGTCAGCTATTAAAATAAATTTTCTCCTTAACAGAGTGACTGCCCCATCCAACAAAGGAGAGAAGTCATAATCAGATGTCTAATTGATCACCTGGGTGAAGATGTCACTGCATTGATCAAGGAGATAAAAGTGAGTACAATACATGGCTTTCAGGGTTCTCCCTACAATCTCTAAATTTGAAATTAGTCCTTCCACTGAATAGACAACTATGGAAGCTACTATTTGGCACTTTAAGTGTTAAATGGCTCTATATTCTGACAACAATCACTGAAATAGTGTTTGGTCAGTAACTTGGAACCCGTCGACCTCCCACTATCCAATCAGAGAAATGTTAATGTTTCTGGGAAATGGAAGGTCATCACCCCGAATCCAACGCTGCCATCCGTGAGTCTATGAGTTATGGTTGCAAAGATATATCCGCCCTGCATGCAAAACTACAGGTGAGAGAGGACAGCGGGGGGTTGGGGGTTCCAAGTTACTGACCAAACTCTATTTCAGTGATTGCTGTCAGAATATAGCCATTTAACACTTATTTTAACACAAAAACATGGCTGAATGCAGCTTTAATTCTGGCCCTTCAAACGAAAGGATTTGGGCACCTCTGCTTTAAATGAATACATGTACTTTGTTGTCCTGGACACCAGGAAAACTAGCTGATACCTAGGTATCAGCTAATGGGGATCCTTTTTAATAAATAAACAAACACAACTTACTATATACAATGCTTGTGCTACCGATTGATTTAGTTAAAATATGCAATTGATTTGCTTGTCTCCTCAGCAAAAAATAATGAGAATCTATTGAGTGGCTGGTAAAATTTGGGCATTCATTACCCTTTTGGCTGATGGACAAGAAAGTTAATGTTGGACCCTGGTGACATGCATCAAAAGATGTTCCACATGGGCTTACTGTACAAGACACCATTATTTATAATCTAATGAATGTCTGTCTCTGTGTGTGTGTTTGTCTGTTTGCCTGCCTGCCGTCCTGCCTGCCACCCACCTCCCTGCCTGCCTGCCATCCCGCCCGCCTGCTGTAACCAGTGTCTGCAGAGTGACTGTGTTTCAGCTGTCAATGTGGAGGAAGAACTTAAAGAAGTGATGGCTGTGTACCTGGTGCGAGACCAAAGTGGACTAGTCAAAGGTGTCAATGTACTCAGCTGTCTTGGGGATGTTAGCAGAGCCTGCTGCTACCTGCTTGGACTGATTTATGCCTTCGACCTGCAATACCCCAAAGGTATATAGTACATCTTTGAGGTATTCCAAAAAAAAATTGTACCCTGGCTTGACATCATCACTGGTGACATCACCACTGATGACATCATATGACATCACATCATTAGGTAATTAGGGCAATTACCTAAGGTCACCCACACGAGTGCTCTTTATACTTAATCAAAATTGCACCCCCCTGGGAGTTAGGCCCTGTCTGGAACATGACATCATCACTGATGACATCATTACTGATGACATCACATCATTAGGTAATTAGGGCAATTACCTAATTAAAAAATCCTGCTTACACAGGTGTACTTTATACTTCCACAAAGTTTCAGCCAGATTGCACGTAGAATGGCACCTTGCATTTTTCTGTAACCTTGGCTTGCATTAATATGCATTTTCTTTGTTCATTGCAGCAAAACAGCTTGCATTAATATGCTCTCCCCCCCCCCCCCCCCCCCCCCACCCCCTGCCAACTGCTGTTAAGCTGCATCTGATTCCAGTTTAGAGGCAGTTTCACCAAAAGAGACTTGTACTGTTGTACTTGATTTTTGCACTCTTGGGTCCTCAAAATGTCTTCAAATCTGCTTTTCTGTTGAAAACATGCTGCTGTTTGTGATGTGTTGATGGATTGATTGGCACTGATGGTTCAATATTAGGAAGAAGTGATAGTCATATGCCATTGCGATTACTTTTTTAAGTAGCCAGCTCCAGTTCTTTTTAAAGTGAGGCTAAAATAATGTTTTATTTGTTTTTTTGTTGAAAACATGCTGTTTGTGATGTGTTGAGCAATTGATTGACACGGATAGTTCAATATGGGGAAAATGTTCTAGTCATATGCCATTGAGATATTTTTTTAAGTGGCCAGCTCGTTATTTTTAAAGTGAGGCTAAAATAATGGTGTATGTTTTTTTACTTTAGTTTTCAAAATAAAGTTTTTATATTTGAGATCTTGTTTGTGTGTAATAATATTGATGCATTTAGGTTCAAATTATTATAATTTAAGAACATCTATTGCATGTAGTAAATTAAGTTAAAAAGCTTAAGTTAATATAACAGATTTGTTTTAGTAAAGGTTTGAGTATATTCTACAAAAAATTTCAATTATATCTACTCAAATTTCTGTACTCGGTATTTCAGTTACATCTACTCAAGTTATTTGGTAATTGTGCTAAAGCAAATTGATTAGACATACTTTTAACTATTGGTTACATCTACTCATTATTGAAGGTTTGGTTTACTTGATTTCAAATCTGTCACATCTACTCAATATTCTTGAGTGTAAAAATGTTACACCATTTCAATTGAGTAACGTGCAGTAATGTTTTTTCTGAGTGTAGATGTCTCCTGCCTGTCTCATTATTCAGACAAATCCATTATCTAATAGCCCGACGTCGCCAATTCAAATCTTGCATGATCATATACAGTCTCTTATTGCTCAAAATATGTCCCCATCACTCTGTTGCATTGACTGTTGATAGGGCCAAAATAATTACTTCAGATATTCTATACATGTATTAATTTTTTTATTTTTGATAGAATAGTCGAATATTCCTATTGGACAGTCAAATTCGATTCGACTAGCAGAATTCTGAGTGGAGGACAGCCCTAGCATAGACACTAATGAACCAACTCATGACAGGAGAGCCTGGGGTTCCTCAAACGATCCAGACCCATCTAGTCTGACTAACAACCACACAGAGCACAAACACAGAGGCTGTTTTATGCACAAATCAGTCCGGCCATTTTTAATGGGCCCACTAAGCATCACACAGCACAATGGTGATGTTGGGTGAAAAGGCACACATTGACCAGAAGGTGGCAGCAAAGCACCAGAAACAAATGTCTGTCACATATTATGGGTCATGGGCCAAGCAAAGAAAAAGCAGTGGAGGGAAGTGTGTGTGTGTACTGTATGTGTGTCGACGGCTTTGTGATTTTATTACTGATATAAGTGGCTCCTTTGACCTAGTGTGTCTTGATTGGTTGGTACATTTTTGCTATTGTCTATAACAGGTATGTTTATCCTGCCTTTTAATGTAACCTGATGAAGGTCTAATGACTAAAAAGTTGTGTCAACATTAATAAGAATTATTCCGCATAAAATCATGCAGTTGTCATGAAATGATACAATCATTACAGCGACAAGAAAGAAATCCGGTTGATGTGACCCTACCTGCAGGTAGCGTGACTGGTAAGCAGCAAGTTCCTCTCCCAGAGGAACCACCACCTTCTCCACGCTGCGCTGGTGGGAGTGGGCCTGGATGTCGGGACTCTCCTCTGAATGCAGCTCAATGTGGGAGATCAGCAGGTTAGAGATCACCTGCTGCACCAACTAAAGGGAAGAGAGATGAGACAGAAGAGCAGTTAGATGGAGAAGTGGTTTATATGCCCCCCTGAACAATTTAGTTGAATAGCCCTGCTGTTTATAGATTTATATTTATAATTTATAGATTAATTATGCTATAACTTATTTGTACTGATACAAATGCTTATATTAACCCTGTGGCACTCATATTTTGGTTTATTTCAAGAAAAACATTTTGGCTAGTTGAAATTAATTGGCTCGTAACTTTAAAATCTAGCAGCCATATTGGCTGGTGATTTTAAAAAAAAGTTGAATCTCAAACCCTGCAGGGAGAGCAGGTGGTGACATAGGAGTGAGTGAGAAAAGGAGCAAATATATGATTGTTAAGACTGAATACTGACATCACAACCATCTAATCCTAATGTTAATTTAAAATGAGATATTCCTATATGAATCTGGCTTCAAACAACCAAAATCTTTATATGATGATAATAATAATCAATGATGGTGGTTCACAGACGTGGGGGGCGTGTCGGGGGGTACACGCCCCCCCCAGCTCAGATGCGTTCCGCTGCCTGTGCTCTGGAGGAGACAGCCTCTGTACCTGACTTAATCCTCTTCCTCAGCTTCACATATAATAACAGCTACCTAACTTGCAGTGAGCTAACGTTAGCAGCCAAAGTTACAGCAGTGATTGGTGCTGTAGGTTGCTAACGTTAGCTAGCTATCCCAGCTAACGCTAGTGATGTAGTTAGTTGTTAGAATTAGTGACCAACGTTGTGTTACTAAACGATAGGGACTTGAGTGGAGTTTACAATCTGTGGTTAAACAAAGCTAACGTTAGCTAGCTAACGATCTGTAGTCATGATACCTGTTACATTGAGTGGCAATGGCTATAGCCTAACGTTAGCTAGCCTAGAAGCAACTTACGGGTTGATGTCCTGGGGTCATACCCCATGAACTTCTCGGGGAAAGGTTACCCCGCTAGCCGGACGCTTCTGGCGCTCGTATGAGCCAGAAGCGCCCGGCTAGCGGGGTGGAAAGGATGCTGTTCGATAGTTATAACGTTGTTACATCACACGACGCCATTCACACAGACACACACATTACGTCCAACGTGTGCACTGATTTAACGCTACGCTATTTCTGTTTGTGTAAAACGAACTAGTTTAGCTGAGTGTTGACTTTACATCCTAACATAAGCTAGCAAACAGCAAACGGCAAACGGCAGGTGCTAACTTTAACTTCGTGTTAGCAGAACATCGGCGGTTTTAAACTTTGCACGGGAGATAAAAACTCAAACTACATGATTGTACCTTGAAGAAAAGCCGATGTGTCTGTGTCGACGAGTCGGTTCTCTTTGGCAGGCAGCAAGCAGCGCAGTGTTACTGAAGACAGCCAGCCAGTGCAGAGAGTAGAGTCGAGTGAGAGCCAACATCATCTAGCGGCGCTGCAATTAGATGTATCTCAGTGAGAGACTCAGAGACACTGTGACGTAACGGAAAATCCCCAACTTCCGGTCAATGTCGGCTAGACTGACTGGACGAATCTGCGCTCTGATTGAGCGTCACCTGACACACGCCCAGGTGTGTGTGTGTGTGTGTGTGTGTGTGTGTGTGTGTGTGTGTGTGTGTGTGTGAGAGAGAGAGAGAGAGAGTGTATGAGAGAGAGAGAGAGAAGATGAGAAACAGACAGATGTAGCACCCACGGAAAGAGCCGAGCACCCACCCACCGGGAAACGAGGGGGGCGAGAGAGAGAGAGAGAGAGAGAGAGAGAGAGAGAGAGAGAGAGAGAGAGAGAGAGAGAGAGAGAGAGAGAGAGAGAGAGAGAGAGAGAGAGAGAGCCTATGCCTATCTGACTCATCCATGATCTGACTGTGCCACAGGCAGATAGGCATCCTCCTCTCTCTCCCCCTCATTTCCCCGTGGATGCTCGGCTCTGGGCTCTGGGCTCTGGGGTGTGGCTGGGCGGGGTCGAGTCATTTTACATTTATTTGATAGCAAACTCCACCCGCCCGAGGCCCGCGGCCCCGGGTTGCAAAACGAGTTGATCAAAACATAGTCCGTTAATCTGATTGGCTGCATGAGTCAGTGCACTCTACGTGACCCTGCTGACGTAGTGACGTAAACACACTTGACTTGAGCGGTATCTCAGACAGAGACAGACTGACAGTATCTCAACAACTAGCCAAAACAAAAATGACCAGCGTGGTTTCCACTGCCGAGTGCGACTGGGACTTCTACTACCACCGCGGCCGCCTCACCAATGGACACCTTCGAGTAACAGCAGGACGAGTAGGTAAACTCACTAGTGGTCCAAACACTCGGCTAAATTAACTTCACAAATAAACTGAACGAAAAGTATGTCATAAAAAAAAGCTCAAATGTGAACGAATTCCCATAGGCCTATAGGCCTATAGGCGGCTTCAGCTGTCCAACATGAGAAACACACCTGCTCCAGCAAAAGGTACGCACAAAAGAAACAAAGCCAGACTGGATAATATTCAACTTAATTTGAATTATTTTTTAAATAAAAAAACAGTATAGGCTACTTAACATAAAAGCAAAATAAAAATTTATTTATTTTCTGGGCTGCGCCCAAGCCATGACAATTAACCAAAAGTGTCTGCACGTCTTAAATGAAACACCACATGCATTATAAGCCATAAACATTAACCAACATTGCAATAAAGGAAAGATTTTTTTAAAGATAGAAGGTCATCTCACAGCAGCAAATCCAATCATTGCCAACAACAACAATCTTAATAACTCTATATAATTAAATAATAGTGGGACTCACCAGTTAGGCCTGTATAGCCTATTTAAAAACAAAATCCATCCTTCTTTCCTTTCTGATCAAACCCGTTGGGTGGGGTCCACCCCACCTCACTGGCGACGCTAAACTTTTAGCTAACCTGTTCACATCTATGTTCACAATGGCATCCGAAGTATCATCATACTATTATGGGATGCGATGCAAACAGTTGTATTATGGGATGTGCATTTCCCAGGCAACGACACACGTTGACACGTTTTGGAACAGCGCTGAACGCTGGCACAATGCTCCTAAAAGCAAAATGCTTTATTGTTTTGAATGATTTGGCATCTTCTATTACTGTCAACACCAGTATTGTTGTATTGTAATAATATGCCATCAAGGTTTATTTAAATTTTGGGGAGAGCAGGAAAGAAAATCTAAATAAAATAAAATAATAATAATATATACCGGTATATAATTTTTGCAATTTTGTAGAATGGTAGGGGAAACTGCAGGATGCACATTGCACATGCAACAACTGATTAATACAACATATTTGGGTGATGTACCCCATCAAACTGCTGTAGTGGGCTGTTTTAAAGCTAGAACAAAGTTTCTGGTGTCATCTGAATGGAAGGATTACTAAATTTGAATATGAAAAATATGAATTTGGTGTAATAAACTTTAATTACCAGTCCTTTTCATCAAATGAGTAGCTATAATTGGGAGTGATGGTGTTACAGTGGGCTACTGGTGGAAGTGCATGGACGGTCACAATCTGGCCCTCTGGTAACGAGGATTTCTTTGTGGCCCTCTCTATCAGCAAAGTTGCCCAGCCCTGTGACGGCCAGCTGTCCCCGGCCGCCAAGGGCAGCATGGAGAGCGTGGAAAGAGACGACCAGCCTCCTCTCTCCCCCTCGTCCCCTACAGGTGCCTTCTCCTTCAAGCCCCGCCCCCAACACCCACAACACGCCAAAGTCAAGCTGGCAGCAGCCAAAGTGCACCTCTAGAGTCTGTCTGTTCAGGTGAAACAAAGGTCACAATGTTTAGTTCAGTGTTCAATATTCATCTTAGAGCAGCAGTTCAAACTTTTTCAAACCAACTCAACTGACACAAATTAGACCATGGACCCCCATTTGAAAAGATTTTGTTCCAACGTCCCCCTACTGATAAGATTTTTGCTTTTAGATGGTTTATTACAGAAAGTGTATGAAACCCAGGACCAAAATAATCATACATTTTGTCACTGTGTTACTTATGGATGGAATTATAGTGCTGGAATTATAGCTATTCCAGCCTGATGAAGACCCTGTGTGGTTGAAACGCGCGTAGCGTTTTGTTTGCCCGTGTACTTTTGTGAAGATATATTCTGTTTGTAACACTGCTGTGTACACGAATATATTACTTCTGGATTAAATACTATTTCTTCGAAAAACTTCAAGGAGCTCCCCTCTTTCATTTTTGGAATTATAGTGAAAATAAATGATCCCCCTTTTTTCTGGGGACCCCCTGGAACCCCCTCAAGGACCCCTGGGGGTCCCCGGACCCCACTTTGAGAACCACTGCCCTAGAGCACAGTGTACACAGGGTCCTCAAAGTATCAAAAAGTCTCATCTAAATTGTCTAAAGTTAAAATGTTAAGAACTATTCAAATATAGAAATACAGTATTAGAGGTGTTATTTTTCACCTCGTAAGGCATGTTTATTGTACGTTTCATTTCAACGTAATTATAACATGAGATAGTGGAGGTATTGACAGATTCTTTATAGCCTGAGTTGGAAGTAATATAAGCAAAGGTCACAAATGGAGTAGTTTGACCAAACGATGTGAATGGAGCCAGCAGTAAGTGTTGCTTTGAGTTTCTTATACGTTGTTGCATCACTGCACGTCCATCTTATCACAGTCAGTTTGACCCACATGCATATTGCCCACATTGAATTTCCTGGGCCCCGTTCCAATACCCATACTTCCATACTATTTAGTAGGCAAAAAAAGATTTAGTATGTCCCAATACATAGTATGTCAGATGCAGTATGCCAAGAGTACCAGGATGTTGTACTACATCAGCTCCTATTTCGGAGTATGCATCGATGCATGCTGCTTCAGCCAAACTTCCCCACAATCCTTTGCGCAGCAGGAAGTTATGTCTTCTTCTTCTTCTTCTAATGTTTTATGGCGGTTGGCAAACAACTTTTTGTGCATTACCGCCACCTACTGGAGTTACGTCGCACTGACTGAGCTGCGTGTTCATGAATGAGATAATTAACTTTAAGAAAGCCTTGAAATATGTTAAAACCAAACAAGCATGGTGTGTACCAAAACATGCATATCTTGATTCCTGTTTAGATCTCTGACTTAATGTTTTTGCTTTATTTATTTTATTTTGTTTATTTGATTGTCTGTTCCAATTTTGTAAATGTTTAGTCTGAATTTTTTGTATAATGTACTGTTTGTTACTGCCAGACTTTGTTTATTGAATAAAAAATAAAAATAAAAACTCAAATGTGGCGCTGCGGACGTCGGCGGAAGTGAGCAAGAGGTCGGAGTTCAGGAAGCTCACGTGACGACAGATGTAGTGTGTCCCAATAGTATGCATTTTGCATGCATGCTGCACACTACAATCCATACTTTGTGAGGGCAGCGGCAGTACATACTACAAGAAAGAAGTACAAGTATGGGTATTGGAACGGGGCCCCGGTTTCCTGGTGTCCTGGTTCTTATACTGTGACAAAAAACAACAACTCTTGTAACGGACAAGCCCGTCTTTTATTGTCACACGAACACCACAACACATGCATGCGGCCACAACACACTCATGCTGACGGTGGCCGCTGAAAAGTGTCCTCTGCATTTAACCCATCCAGGCATGTCCTTTCCTCCGGGGGGCAGGCCAGGAGCAGTGGTCGCTTTCTCGTACAGCGCCCGGGGACCAACTTTGGATGTTGTCGTCACTGGTCGGATGACGATGACGATCTGATCTTCTGCATGTTTTTTTTTGTGGAGGGGGGGGGGGGGGTTATATATGGGGGAACCCCCTGGGGGAGCACGGGGAGAACATGCAAACTCCACACAGAGAGAAAGGCCCTTACGACGAGATACCCCACCTGGGCAGTAGGCACTGAAGATATGGGGGGGAACACAACCACAGCGCCCACAGTGTCCCAGGCGAGAATCGAACTCAGGACCTTCTGACTGTGAGGCGACAGCGCTACCGACTGCGCCACCGTACCGTAAAAAGAGTGACACAGCAAGACGCCATCTTAGATATAACAGATACAGTCACATGGTACAGTCACATGATGAAATGAGTTGAGATGAGTACCACCACCTGTGTCTTCACAAAATGTGTAAATGCAAAAATACACAACTCAAGTCAGCAAAACTGTGTAATCACATGTGCCAATTCACATTGGGAATGGAAATATAGAGAGAATCAGAAACTCCACACCATAATGCCTGAGCCTCCATGCACCGAAGGGTCTTTCAATGCTGCGACGTAGCACTGGCTCTATTGCAGCGGATTGGGAGTGATCAACCCTTCCGCGGGCAACGTTGCAGACAGAGTAGGAAGGCTGATCCGTAGCGGCTGCTTCCGGGACGCAGGTCGGGGTCTTAATCGGCCTCGGCCGGGTCTACTGGGCGAGGGTGTATGATGTTGGAATGACCCGAAACACCTTGCGACCCCAGTCAACATCACTGATGACGCGTCCCAGCGCATGCTGAAGTATGTATATTTTGAATGAATACCAATCATAGTAGCTAGTAGTGGAAACTGATATTTACACATTCTACTGTGACACCTCCCCCCCCCTCACAAAAGGGGAGAATGGTAGAAAAAAGATCAAATGAGTTAGAGGGAATACATACTGTAGAACAGGGTGTCCTCAACCACCGTGAGGCTGACAGGCCATCATCATGTGACAGGGGACAGGCTGGAGCCTCTGATTGTCTAAAGCAGTGATACTCAACATGAGGCTCCAGAGCCACATGGGGCTCCTTCATGGGTAGTTGTGGCTCTTTTAAGTCCTACTTAAAAACAACAACAAACACACAAAACGACTAACTTAGCATGAACCTTAAATTTGCCCCTTTCACTTCCCACCAAATTCAGACATTTTTTGTCTAAAAGGCAGGAAGTAACACAGGTGCAAGCAGGAAATTAATGAGCGTTTCAAACTTCCAATCCATTTGGTTATCCAGTGCCGGGGGGCCCTCATTAATGTTTTGCTTGTACCTGTGTTGCTTCCTGCCTTTTAGACACAAATTGCATGCGACTGCGACAGGAGTCCAGTATCTATTTAATATTCAGGGATGCAAACTAGTCACCTTTAGATGACAGTCACTCTTGTGATGCCAAAATAGGGCACTTAAGATGTTGAGTGGTTTTGTGGTTCTGCCCTGGTATCATTCACCTTTTTCACTCTCCATGTCTTCAAGAAAACTAAATATCGAGGTGTTTTCAATGCAGTATGCTTTTAATGGGATACAGACTTGTTAAGAGCAAGTTTCAACTTCAATCAATTCACTCAATACATATAAATTGAGAAAACAGAATTAAATGCAGTCATTTGCTGGAACAAATCCCATCACTTTCAACCAACAGTCAACTAAATGACTCACATTTACACAAACACAAGATCAAAGTCAAGTCTGGAGTATTCTCCTCATGCATCAAGTCAAGTATCAAGCAATTAAAACAGACTCAAATCTGACTCCAGTCCCCAACCCCTGCTCTATAACATTTTGTTATTTTGAAATGCCTTGTTCAGGCAACATGGCCACCAGCTTTGTCGCCCCCCTGTGGACAAGCGGTTTATAGCCTCAGACAGGCTCAGCAAAGCAGGCTGTGTAATATGCATGCAGAGATCTTGTGTATGCTGAGAACTTAGCGTATGCGTATCCTGTGTTGACTGCAGACTGGCTCCATCTTTGGTGCTTTTCACCTTCTGTTGTACTAACCTACATTTCTCCACTGCTTGTTGTCTTGTCTTCAGGGTGGACATGTGTTGACTCCTCTGTCCGCCGCCACACCCATGAAACCTGGATCTGTGGTGAGTGTGCTCATCTAGAAGAAGGACATGTTGATCTAAGAATAAATAACAGCATTTCACAGAGGATTTTGATTGACAGGTTGATGCTCCTATCATCAAGTTCAAGTTCAAGTTCAAGTTCAAGTTTATTCATATGTCCCAGAAGGGCACTTTGGGTTGCAGCAGAGCAAAAAACAAAACAGTCATAAAATCACACAAGACTCGAAATAAAACATGAAAACAAAGTGCAGACACAAATAGACCATAAAACTATAAAAACCATAAAAGACCATAAAACCATAAAAACAAAATGGAGACACAATAGACCACGACATAGTGCAAAGTAAGTTCAGTTCAAAAGTGCCAGTGTAGTTTAAAGTGCATTAGAGACCGATAAGTGCAAAATACAAGGCAGTCTAAGAAGGAGACTTAGCCACACAGCGCTACATATTACAGAAAGTAAATGCTACAATATAACTATTGTATGGTAGAACATAAATAAATAAGAACATCAAATGGATGTTACATTACTGTATGTTCTCTTAAGTAGCATTTAAAGCTCGAATTGAAGCAGGCACAAAGGAATTCCTATATCTATTTTTCTTGGCCAAGGGAGCACGAAGACGAAGGCCAGATGGAAGCAGCTCATATTCAGAGCACAGCGGATGGGCATTGTCTGAGCAGATAGCCCTTGCTTTTTTCAGCAACTGCATGTTGAAAATGTGGTCTAGGCTCCTAAAATGGATTCCGGCAATTTTAGAAGCCGTTTTCACGATTCTCCCTAGGGAGTTCCTATTCTTGATGTCGAGGCTGCCATACCAGCAAGCAATAGAGAAGGTGACCACCGATTCAATGAAAGCGCTGTAGAACAATTTCATCAAGGTCTTGTCTACCTGGAATTTGGCAAGTTTCCGGAGACAAAAAAGGCGCTGCTGACCCCTTTTGCACAGCGACTCTGTGTTTAGATCGAACTTCAACCTGCTATCAATTACAGTGCCCAGATATTTATATTCAGTGACCAGGTCAACTATCTGACCATTAACAATACTACATTTTGGAACAGGGGGGGAGCGTCTAAAGTCAATGCAAATCTCTTTCGACTCTTTCGATTGAGCTAGAATTGAGCTCGCCCGGTTTTCTTGTGTCAAAGGGCCCTATCTTCGCAAAAGCGCTCATTTAACGCCGCACGCAATGTAAATTGGGGGCGTGCACAAGCGCATGCCTGTCATAATTGTACTGGCCATAGGCGTGCCACATGCCAAACGAGGTGTTTTAGCGCAAAAACAATCTTTGCGCTAAGAGCTTTTAAAAGCACCTCTTAAGCTGCGTTCACACCGACCTATTAAAGTTTTTCGCTGGCGTCGAGTTTACATACAAAGTCAATGCAAATGAGCGATTGAGCGTATATTCGCCTGGGAGAAAAATCGCTGGGCGTCCGAGCGGCAGAGACAGAGCGATAGGGAGAAAATACGCTCGTCGCTCAAGATGAAATATTCCAACTCGAGCGAAATTACGCTGGCATCAGTCGCTCGCTGTTCAACGCTGATTGGCTGCCGTGTGAGAGTGAGTCAAGGATCACACTGGCTTGGAACAAACCGCTGGTTTATTGTGTGGCAACAAACCGCATTGACAGGCTGACAGCTGACATGAAGTGAAGTCTGTACTACCGGTATGGAGCTCGCATTAGGAGCACGCTGATAGGCTTTAGCTTGTAAACAATGACGGTGGCTCGTAGTGGACAAATATCATGACATTGCGTAACGTTATAGCCCCCACATGTCCGTCAAATCGTGTGCCTGTTGATGAGCGATTAAAACAGAGCGACAGAGCGATTCCAAAGGGTTGAATCAAGCGACAGAGCGAAAAATAAATATCTTGGTGTGAACACAGCTTTAGGCGCTAAATACCCCGCTGCACTTGAGCGCACCATAATCTCCGTGCTGCCCAGCGCAGTGCTGTTGTTGGAAATTGTTATTATAATAACTAGAAAAAAACATGGAGGATAAGGCTTATCTTGCAATAATAATGTGTCACACTGTCACAAACTAAACGTTTGTTGCATGGTAAAAGAAAAATAAACGATACAATTTATATCTTAAATAACTTATGCAGGCAACGACCTGTGTATTGTGTAGGCTACTATCTTCACATTTAATTCCCTGACTGCACTGCTGAGTGTTGCACAGCGTTAATTGACGATTGAAACTATCAAGTTAACATCAAGTTCTTTCTTTACCAATCCAACACATGCCAGAGAAATTGTTTCACAACAGGAGTACAGAGCGGCATCGCCTAATGACAGATATTATGCGCACATTAGACTCATTCAGAGTGAGATTCATTTGTAGGCTAAGCATTGATTAACTGCTTACCCGTGGAAACAATGGCACGACAACTAGTTCATTTCAGACTAGGTCTTTACAGATGAGGGGAGACATCTCGCCTGCCGCTTGGACCGGAGGGGTCTCCCTGTCCTTCTCCCCCTCATGTGCAGTGCAGGCAGAGAGGCAGACACACACAGCCAGTGCGCCCTGCTGTCATCCACTGAAACACACGGTCCGCACGGGGAAAGCGTACGGGGAAACGTGAATAAGTGCTGCGCAAACTTCGCCAGCCAGGGGAATGCATTAGTCTATAGCCCCTTTCACACCGGCCTTGAAAGCCGTAAAATGCACGTAAAATGGGATCCGCGCCTCCGATGTGAAAGTTGTGAAAGCGGGTTGGTGGATAATTGTGTTACGCCTTTCGTTCCGCCAGTGGACCTAGTCACAGCGCCGGGTTACCCTCCAACCCGGCTCCACCTGAAAGCGTAGGAGCGGCAACACGGAACGGTGCGAATGGTCAGCTCATTCATAAAAAAAAGGAGGAATGTTCCGTGCCTAGTAAGTAGGTTAGGCTTTATGCTCAAACGATGTTGACATTAGTAGGTAAAATTAACGGATATAATAATAAGCTTCAGAGGACTATAGCTGTCTGTGGCGAGTTGGTCTGAGGATATTCCCTCTGGACACCAGCTCCAGAACTGCAATCTGTCTAGCTAGCCAGTTGTGCGTTCCCTTCCAAAAACTACTAACGTTATAGTAGTCATGTGCATTTATAGCCTATACTATTCCCCCGACGAACGTTATGCAGACTGCAGCTGTTTGATATGCGGGCGTCGTCTTTCAGAACGGACGCTAATTATGCTACTTCATGGCAATAATTTGCTTGACAAAAAACTGGAACCAAAAAATTTGCCTTGTACCTAATAGGCTACATGATGGTGCATCTGTGATCCATGAAGTCGATCAGATGAATATTGAAAGCCTAGTTACCATGCTGCATGTGGACATGTGGACATTATCACTTTGATGTTCTTAACGAGCACGTTGGCTGGCGTACATCGGCAATGTTTGGTTCTTGAATGAATTTGTTCATCATACACTAACCTATGAAAATATTCATTTGGGCTACTAGAGGAGCTGGTGGAAATGCCTCCGCTCGCCTTTCAATCCGGGAGGGGTGGATGTCACTTGAAAGCACACCCAAAGACGGGAATGTGGCGGTGCTGCTTGGCTCTGTGTGAAAGCAATTTCTGTGGCGAGGCTGCCGGCTTTGCGGGCCTTCTGAACTGCAATATTGCGAGATCTGTGTGTGAAAGCGGCGTATAAATAGCACATTTTATCTTGTCGGTTATTTAATGAGCATCGGTTTAGTCCCCATTTCAAGCAAAGCAATGAAATAGATAGAGAGAATGCAGATCAGTGCCGTCAGTGCACCAGCTTTGTCGTGTGTGTGTGTGTGTGTGTGTGTGTGTTCCAAGGTTCAAGGTTCAAGGTTCAAGTTTATTTGTCTCCCTTGGGAGAAATTTGTCTTGGAGACAGAGATTCGAGCTGCGTACAGACATTTAACACAGATACATCAGATACAAAAACATAGGACATAATTGCATAGTTGCAACGTGAAATTGCATACACCCTTGTGCATTACCTTAGTAAGGAGCAGCTAGTTATCGTTGAGTAGCTTAATTGAGAGAGGGACAAAGGAGTGTTTATATCTATTGTATTTACACTTTGGAATTCTATATCTTCTACCGGACCTCATGAGCACATATTCTGGGTTCAGTACATGCAAAGGGTCAGAACAGAAGTAATGTTCCGAGCTTGTCTGACAGCTTCCTGGTCAAAAATGGCTTGGAGGGTGATCGGGGGGCTAGACATGCCCATGATCTTCCCGGCCGTTTTTGCAAGCCTTACAATTTGGGATTTAAATTTGACTGTCAGGTTGCCAAACCAGCTGGCTATACCATACCTCAGGATCGATTCTATGCTCGCCCTGTAGAAAATCAACATGATACTCGTACTGACTCCAAACAACCTGAGTCTGCGAAGAAAGTGCAAACTTTGATTTGATTGAGAAGATCAATAAGAAATGTGGTTCTTGGTTAATGAGAGATTTATCTTTAAATGGCTGTGTATTGTTATCAAAAAGTGAAGGTTTATCACGGTTGGTATATACTGCAATGGTATTGGATGTCCCAAAGGCAATAGTTAAACAGATTGACACAAGACTCTTTAATTTTGTTTGGAGGAATAAACCCCACTATTTAAAAAAGAGTGTGATTTGTAATACATATTGTGAAGGGGGTCTCAATGTGTTAGATTTTGGTACTTCAAATACTACGTTCAAGGTCAAGTGGATACAAAATTATATGAAAGGAAAAGATAAACTGTGGTACATTTTTCCAGAACTTATTTTTGAAAAATTAGGTGGTATTGAATTCCTCCTGCATTGTAATTTTGACATTAATAAGATCCCTGTCACATTGTCAAACTACCATAAACAAGTATTATTATCCTGGTTACTTATGTATAAACACAATTTTTCGCCCCATAGATGTTTAATTTGGAATAATAAATATATTAGATTCAAAAATAAAACACTGTATATTGATAAATGGGTTAAAAATGACATTTTGTTGGTGGCACAATTACTAAATGAAGATGGACTTCTATTTACTTATGCAGAATTCCTCAGAAAATACGGAGTTCCAGTTACGCCCAAAGAGTTTGCTGTTGTCTTTGACGCAATACCTGCCGGTCTTTTGAGGTTACTACAAGGAAGTATGATGCTTGATTTGAATCCACAAGTTAATGGTAACCTTATGGTAGATGGTATATGTTTCACAGACAAAAAATTTACTAATAATTTCATTAGGAAATTATGTCAGGAGTCCACAACACCTACTGCCAAATTTTTCTGGAATTCTAGATGTGAGAATATTGATTGGAAGGCAGTTTGGAATATCAATAAGAAGTATTGTGTTACCAACAAGATTAGAGAAGTTTCTTTTAAAATTTTACATTTGATTTACCCTGTTAGCCAGGTACTTTCAAGGTTCAGGATTGATATTGATGGAATATGTGTGTTTTGTAATCTTGAAACTGAGACCATATGTCATTTATTTTTTGATTGTTTATGTGCAAAATTATTTTGGATAGAGATAGAGTGTTTCTTCAAGGAGCTGACTGGTCCAACTGTTCACTTAGAAAAAAGAGACATTATATTTTTTGATGAAAAGAGTGATATTGATTGTAAAAGATTATTTATTTTGAACCTTTTTATTTTATATGGAAAATACTATATACATAAGTGCAAGTGGGCTACCAAGAAACCACACATACAACAGTTCAAAGTTGAATTCGGACATTACATTAAAACTTTATGTGGTCTCAAGAACAGCAAAGCCTTAAAAACTGTGAATATTTGTAAAGATTAATGCCTGAGTTTATTCTAACATGATACCCCTGTTTGTTTGTTTTGTTTATTTATTTATTTTGTTTCTATCGAAGTGGCATACTCTGTATGCTTGTTGACTGTATGCTTTGGAAGGAATCAATAAAAAAAAAAAAAAAAAAAAAAATCTGCTCTGAAAACAGTACGTCAAAGTAACGTAAATCAATGTGATGCGCGTTATCTAGCTATGTAGCAACAAAATATAAAACCATCCTTCAGTGTCCAGTTTAGTCCAGTTTAAAACTTTTCCTAAGCCCCGCCCCTCGTCCAATCAAATCACGTATCGCAGCTTCTGACAGCAATCAGCTGTGGCCAATCTCTTCCGGTCAAACCTCAAACTTTTTTCTTTCTTTTATTTTCAAGCTGCCAAACTCCATCGTGTAAATGTCAAAGCTTCTCCACAGCAGTAAGTCTGTCGTGTTATTGAATAACCACTCTCGTGAGTTCTTCTGTATCTGGTTTAACGTGACAATTTAGACCGCTCTCAACATGAGTAGCACACACAGTGGCGCCGGAACGAGTTTGCAATTAGGGGGACATTTTTATTTTTTTTTGTCAATTTTTTTTTTTTTTTTTTCAATTTTTTTTTTTTTTTCAATGTTTTTTTGCCAGCTCCCGTCAGGGCGCCGGCAAGAAAAAATTATGTTTTTTTTAACGTCTGGATGATTTTTAGCCATATTTAGAGGAATATCTAATTTTAAATTAACATTAGGATTATACTGTAGTGATGTAATTATTCAGTATTTTCTCCTTTTCTCACTCACTTGGTGACCTGCTCTCCCTTTAGGTCATTTTACAATTACACTACAACAGACAGCAACACAGGCAGAAACACTAAAATAAAATAACAATAACCGTATACGATTATAGCAGCAGCCAATTACAGTGAGTCCAGGTCTGTCTGTCTCTCAGGTGTAATAATCCCACAATGATCACGGCTTTAACAAGTGTCACAGGCTGTGTAAACAGTGTAAAGTGGGCTCTCTGTAATTTGATCCCTGGGTCTGTCTGTCTCAGGTGTAATAATCCCACAACGATCATGGCTTTAACAAGCATCACAGGCTGTGTAAACAGTGTAAAGTGGGCTCTAAGCGTCAGGGGCAGTTGCCCCCTCAGATTTAAAAAAAAAAAAAAAAAAAAAAAAAATTTTTTAGGGGGACCAAATTTTAAGGGGGACAAAATGTCCCCATGTCCCCCTTGTTCCGGCGCCAGTGAGCACACAACTCTGGTCCTGACATCCGTGTTTCCGAGTCGCCTCTCTGTGACGTCATCACTAGTCGCTCCAGTAGACCTTACAGAATGCCTTCTCATAAACATCAGCATAACACCACAAAGTCCAACATTAATTGTATAATTGCATACTGTCACAGGCAATTTGACTTAACGTTAGTTATAATAGTAAGATACTAATAATAAGTCGTCACTGTCACTGGTCTCAAGCGATTCGATGCGTCGATCCCCTTCCGGGGAAGTGTTAACTGTTAAGTCATTCACATTAATGTGTGTGTGTGTGTGTGTGTGTGTGTGTGTGTGTGTGTGTGTGTGTGTGTGTGTGTGTGTGTGTGTGTGTGTGTGTGTGTGTGTGTGTGCGTGCGTGCGTGCGTGTGCGTGTGTGTGTGTAATAGTTGTTCTAACTATTACTGACACCGATGGCCATTACGGGAACTGCACTCAGCCTGTTGCGCACACGCCGCACGCGTGCGCACAGCATCCAAAACACAGCGAAGTTGAAAAGCAGACCTCACGCTGCAACGGATATTTATAACATCAATGAAGCACCATGTGGAGCGATGAAGTAAGTAAAGACACTCATAGTTTGACTTCAGTACATTAACGTCAGTTGTCAATGGAAAAAAGAAAAGCAAATAGCGAGGTAAGTAGAGAGATGCGGAATTGCAAAATGTTGTGAGGGAAGGGCCCTAACATGTCCGCCAACGCAAGCCATAACGATACATGGGTAGCTTTATACATTGAATTTTAACAAAACATATGTCAGGGGCAGGGCATAGATAGACACTGAGCACATAAGGCAGTGGGAGTAATGTTATAACACACTATAAATGTAGGCCTACACACTAACGTTATACGCATAGGTAGCCAAAATGCATGGAAAAAATGGATTTCCCTCAGCAGCACTGTAAATGTGCCAGGTCACCTGGTTGCAGCTAAAGGCACTAAACTACATGACATTAGAAGGAAAAACGCTGGTATTAGTAACACAGCACAGTAGGCTAATATAAGACAAGCTAAAATCACACTAAGACAAATGTCTATTTACAAACTTGCATTATATATGATGTAGTAGGCTATCTGAGCTGTTTTCAGTGCAGGATTAAAGTTCTGCAGAGGAATCCAGATCAGATGGCTTCATCTCTCTGTTACAACAGTGGACGGGGGAGGGGAACACAAAGCTTTCAGGCAGGCAGAGGTGCGGGGGGGGGGGGACTACACACCCATTTTAAATCTGGACCTAGCCATTCTAAACATGCCTATAAACATCGTCTTGCAACTGTCTGCTTGTACCAGAGATGGGGACTTGGACTTGGGACTTGGGCTTAAGCCTCACTCACAGTGACTTGAGGCTTGACTTGAGACTCGTCCTCAAAGACTTGAGACTTGACTTGGACTTGAGTTTTGGGACTTGTGAACAATCTTTATTTTTTATTAAAAAAATTGGTGCATTAACATTAAGGAAATCTATACTGATGTCATCCAATCAATGCTGATAATGTATGCTAACAGATAAAGGAGTGAGGGTAATACAGTACATGCTTTGAATTCCTTAGTTTTAGCTATGCAGTGTTCTAAGCAGACCAGATGGCATGTAGCAGATGATAGAACGCTCATCCATAAGAAACTTGACTTGGACTTGTGACCAAAGACTTGAGACTTGACTTGGACTTGTGACCAAAGACTTGAGACTTGACTTAGACTTGAGCTCAACGACTTGAGACTTGACTTAGACTTGCAAAAAATGACTTGTGAGCATCTCTGGCTTGTACATCGTTTGTCTTAACTTGCACGATGCATATTGCTCTAAGTTGTGTTCACTCCCGTTTGTATTTTGCTTGTGTGTTTATTATTGGTGTTTGTTTTTAATGGCTAACTTAAGTTCTGGCCAAAGGGAAACAGTGGAAAATTAGCCTTTTGGGCTAACACTGGCATGTTTACAGTGATGTATGTTGATTAATGTGCACTGTCCCTGAAATAAATACATAAATAAATCTGGGTGCAGGTACACTTTTAAACTATTTATATAGGGTAGGCCTATATTAGGGTTGTGAATCACCGGATGCCCCACGATACGATATTATCATGATACTTAAGTCACGATACGCTAGTATTGCGATATATTGAGCATTGCAATATTATATGTGATTTATTGCCTTTTTTCAATTGCAAATTATGTCCCCAAAGGAAAAAATAATGAGTTTCCAGTCTGTTCATCTCACTTCAATCATTTTTATTGCAGCAAAATGGGATTGCCAAGCAGACAGACTGACCAACAGTGTCATAAAAACCTGTCATAAATGTTGCATGCACTTGACATTTCATAATAAAATATTGCGATACACTTGGCATTCGTGTGATACGATATATTGCCACACAAAATATCACGATACTATGCTGTATTGATTCCCCCCACCCCTAGAGTATATTATGTCCTGTTAAATGTATTCTGTTTGGGTGAGTAGCGACTTGTCGGTAACCCAATAGGACAAATATTACTACCAGTGGTGTAGTCTACATGATACCAGATATACGCAGTATACCCACTAGGAAAGCTCCAGGATTTGAGTATAGTATACCCACTTAAAAATGTGCAAGGATACGTATCAATATATGTTTATGACAAAACAAAACTCGTAACGGTCCAATGATCATGTTAATGCCGACAGAGTCTTCACTGAATCCATCTGCACTGATACAGGTGTTACATACATTATAGGATAATGATCTGTCTGGTTTTGAATGATCACCACTTGCCTCAACAAGGATACATATGTTTAGGTTTGTTTATTTATAGGCTACTTAATTTATTTAGGCACATATGTCATTATTTAAAGAGAGGGAGAGAGAGCTCAAGACTTAGGTCTCCTAGGCCGGTGATCCCCACCCTTCTCATATCAACGACCCCTAATTTAGTCCACATCAGAGCAACACACCCCCATTTGGTGAGATTGATCTGAGAATATTGATGGTAGGTAGAGAGATAATGTGAAACTATGATCAAAACAGTCATTCTTCTACATTCTCTATGTTAGATATCATAGATATCATCATGAAACTTCCCCCGTTGATTACTTACATGAAGACAATATTGTCTTTGTATACAAGGGATCAGCCGATCAGCATTTTGGTAAACAAACAACTGAGTGGAACCGGGTAACTTTATAATGGGACCCTATGGAGCCAGCCTTGAGTGTCTCGCTCTAGCCAGCTGTGCTGTTTACTAAATCCACTTCATTTTAAAAACACGACATGCATATATTATACATCAGACTCTTGAGCTACTTCTGCTCTCACTCAGAATGTCAAAATATAAGCGATGTGATGTATAGTTTTTTAGATATTAACATTGTTTAGCACAACTCAAACTGCGGGGTTCCGCATTTCTGGGTAATTGTGATGTCACACTGATTCGTCCTATTACAAGTTTTCTGAAATGTTATGTTTAAATATGCAAATTTACAGATATATATCAATATATGGGGAAAAAGCACCTAACCCTGAACAAATTGATACAAAATATTTTGGAACAGATTCTGGTACTGGGGCATGTTAAATAACATACTACAAATCTAGGAAAATCTAACTTCCGGAAAGGGGTCATTTTCAAGATGGTTGAATAGTAATTGAGATATCTTTTTAAGCCATTTTAAGCTCCCGGCAAACGGCATCTTGAGAACGACCCTAATATCTCCCTAAGGGCCTGGGGCCGGTTGCACAAAGCACCAAGTTAAAATCTTCCTTCTAAGGTGTCAATATAATAGCTGCACAAAACACTCTTAAATCTTGTGTTTACGTTTTCCTTAAAATGTTTAACCTTATAAGAGAATATTTAGGTTTTGTGCAACCGATTTTATTTTATGGACACCTTAACTCAGACTCTAAGGAAAATCTGATCTTAAGGTGCTTTGTGCAACTGGCCCCATGACTATTTGCTTTAACCTGTTTGGAAAACCTTTCCTTTATCTCCCTCTCTCGCCCTCTAGTGACCAACCAGTACTCTGCTGCCCTGCACTTCTACCTGCAGGCTGGGGCCATGTGCTCCGACTTCTTCACCAAAGATGTGCCGCCTGACGTCTACACCGACCAGGTAGATCACATGGACACATGTTAGACGAGTATCTACTGTTAATCACTCTGAGTTCATGAACTTCCACAGTAAAGATGTGACCTAAATTATTTTAGTTCAGACAATTCCGTTTTTCTTTCATAACTTGCACTGGCACTGCAACTCTGCATCGATGTAGGTATTAGGTAACGTTAATTGTGACTTTAAAAAGGAACAGCGGCAGTGAAACTGTATCACTGTCACTGATGGTTAAAAGATAATTCAGTTTTTTTTACAACCTGGACCTTATTTCCAGCTTTAAATATGATTTTGAATTCACCCTGATAACGGTTTGATAAACAAGCGTGGAAACGTTCATCTGTTTCAGGGCCGGTTCCAGAACAAGATGACTAGGGATGCATCCTAGATAGGAAGGGGTGCAGATGCCCGGCATTTTACCATCATTTCAAGTAGAATGATACCACCCAAGCAAGAATATTTCAAGTGTTTCAAGTGCTTTACTGAAATATTTGGACCATATAATGATAATACAATTATCTCAACCTTAAAAGGTTGTAGGTGCCAAAAATCCATAAATTCACATCAAAGAACAAAGAAAAACAACAATTATAATTCAAGTTTAAAACAGTAAGTGTGCAGCTGCAGCATTTATTAAAAAAAAATATATATATATATATATACTTTTCAACTGAGCATGCAGACAATTAAAATAAGGGTGCAATGCATGCTTTTGCACCCCCGTAGAACCGGGCCTGATCTGTTTTGAACTGAATTTAATTAACTTGGGGACAAGAGCAAAATGGAAACATAATCATATTTTTGTAGTATTAATTAGACTGATCAGCTATATTTAGCTACTAAAAATATGAAAAACTTGAAAAATGTGAATGATAAACTCAACTTATACTAAATGTACTTCTTCATTCCTACTGAAGTAGAGAGATGCATATTGTGTCGTCAATCAAGCCAAAGGTCACATTTTGCCTTGCAAATGGGTCAGAATATTTGCCTCTGTATCATAAGCTTTAAAATAATCACACTTTTATGTTGAAATATATCCATTAATATAGTATCTGTTAGAGATCAAATGAAGTGGCAGAATCTGCAGATAAAGATTATGTTTAGAAGAAGGTGTTTGTCTTAGGGGCACTTTACATGAGGACGGTTTCCTATGGTGACGGGGAATTATTTTATCGTTAGTGCCTCCCTTTTAGACGGCGACGGCGGATTTGGGCTTAGGAAACGACACATTTTGAAACCACCCTCCAGAGTGAAATTCTTGGTGACGCTTCCCGCTGAGCGCTCCATGTAATCGCTTTGAGACGGCTCATTTCAGGAACTCTGATGTGCCTGCACACGTGACATACGCGATTACGCCATAGCCGTGCGCGAGTTGGCAACCATTTTCAAAATAAAACGTCAGTATGAATGAAGTTTGGCAACATTCAGAATTAAGCTACACTGCGGCCAACTGGTGATTTCATGTAAGCATAAAACCAGTGTCAGTGTGTGTGTGTTGGGGGGGCGGGGCTTAGATTAATTGAATATTTGCTTTTCTGTGCAGTTTTGGCCCAGCTGAAGTCCACAAACAGGATCCTGGTGGGGGTGTCCAGCAGGGTGGGAATTTATTCATTTTAGGGGCGGGGCCATTTGGCCTTTGGCGTCCCAATTTGTTTTAGGGCACAAGGCAACATACCAGGGCACAAAGGCCATTGCTCTGTTGTCACCGTGAAGAGAGATTTTTCTGAAATGTGTGTTAAAATGAGTCAATGACACATCCTTTGCAGGGCAGGCTCCATTAAACTGAGACCACTGAGGCATTTAAAGCAACTGACAGTAGCAGGCTGCTAGCAGCTAGCAGGGCACTGCCAAGGTGGCCTTAGGTGATCTCAGGGCATCACGGCCAGTGGGAGGAGCAACAGAGTCCATGGCCTTCATGGCCTCTCTGTAATTCCCACCCTGGTGTCCAGGTGCTGTAGGATGGAGTGGAGTGCCATGTTGACTGCGTCGTCTGCAGACCTGCTGTGGGTCTAGAAGTGGACCAGTGATGGTCTTGAGGTGGGCTAGCATGAGGCGTTCAAAGGTCTTCATAACTACAGAGCTCATACTGCTCTGTAGTCATTCTTGGCTCATTTCCACCACATTTTACTGCCCTGTACAGCTCGTCACCACTCGGCTCTAATCGTATCAGCCCTATGGACGTTTAGCTTCCACCGCGGATCATCTGCCCCCACCCACCCCCGCCCACAGCTGGTCGTCTAAAAATAGCGACCGCATATCTGTCCTTTGGCTATAACATAACGTTACAATTAAATCCATCCACAGAACTTTTAAACTGTTTATGAAATACTGGTGCCTCTAAATGACCTACAGTGTACATGGGCAAATGTGACAATCGGCCAAGAGAATGATATCACAGGCATGCGCTGCGCTGTGCGGGGACGGGAGAGGCGCAACAGAGTGAAGCCTCTACCCCGCAGCCTCTCACCAGGCAAGACCGGGGCTTCCAAACACCCGCTGAGGCCTAGCGGAGCGCTGCAGCCTCCACTCAGCTACAGAGCTCCCTGAGCGAGCAGCGGACTTTTTTCTCAGACAATTGAACACCCGCCACGATTTTATTTCACCGAAGGTGAAGGCAGCGACACAAAATACTGATGGAAATATACATAACAGAAGATAAGGTAAGACCACTAAACTGGTATGCAGCCGCCAGCATTGCATTGACAGTCAGTAGACAGAGTAAACACGATTCTCTCTGACCAATCAGTAGCCATCAGAGTTTTACGTCACCATTTGGGACCTACTCGCCAGCCCGAAGTACCCCGACGAGGCAGGGACCAAAAGTAGCACGACTCGGCCTCAAATCAAACCGAGCTGGGCCGGTTTTTGACGGTGGGATGAGACCAAAAGTCGAGTCGAGCGGAGCGGGACCGCGCTACTAGCTGCTGTGGAATTGGGCCATAAGACATGTGATCCTCTGCTTTTTGGGGACAGGAATGACAGCAGATGTTTTGAAGCATGTGGGTACTTTGTCTTCCTCTAGTGAGGTGTTGAAAGCATTCAGGAGTGATTGATCTATCAGGGACACATGGAAGATGTGGGCCTTTATTGAATTGAATTGAATTGAATTGAATTTTTTATTTGTCTCGAACAGAAATTAAAAACACATTCATTTACAAAACAACATATTATATGTCCGAGAAGGGACAGAAAGAAGCCATGCTTATCTAGTCCTGCCCCTCCTTACTACTTCATTAAATAAGGTTTAAATAATAATAGCGGCTTTACAATACAAATCAGATAGCCTACCAGAGGCAATCCAACTTAATGCTACGAAATGTAAAATAAAATATACTAAGTAAGTGCAATACTCATTTCATTTTTCAAGCTCTCTCTTATACATGTCCATGATAGTTTATAGATTCTTTTGAAATTTCCTATATGATTACTCCTTTTGATCATTTCGTCCAAGCCATTCCAAAGCAGCACCCCACAAACAGAGATGCACATGCTTTTTCGAGTTGTGCGAACCTTTGGTTGTTTTAAATTCAGTGATCCTCTTAAATAGTAACCCCCATCTCTACCAGAGAACATGTGTTGAATGTTTTCTGGCATCATCTTGTTAATAACTTTAAACATAATTTGCCCGGTTTTATATTTGACCATATCCATGAACTTCAGAGTGTGAGATTTTAAAAACAGACTGTTTGTGTGTTCTAGATAACCAACTTGATGTACTATCCTTATGGCTCGTTTCTGCAATGTGCATATCTTTTGTAGGTTGCTTTTGTAAGTATTACCCCAGATTTCAATACAGACTACAGAGCAGTGCTGCTATTATTGACGGGACAGTAAGCAGATGGGAAAGGCAGGGAGAGAGAGATGGGACCAATGGCCACGGGTTGGATTCAAACCCAGCTCACGTGCTCTACCAGCTGAGCCACCACGGTGTACTGCTTTAAGGAGGATTCATGTAGAGTTGAGGAGATGAAGAGCTACAGGGCTACAATGGGCTTCTTTTTTCAATTTATGTTATATTTATTTATATTATTATTATTATTATTATTATTATTATTATTATTATATTTTATTATATAATTTATTGGTGAATGTTTTGATCTGAAATGCTGTGTAATAACTGAGATTTTCTCCATCTAGCAGGATCTGGAGAATCAGATGCACATTGCCAAGCAGAGGAGACGCAGGCTGCTGAAAGACTTCCATGACACCTGAAGCTCCATCACCACTGCAGAGCACCAGTATCCTCCCTCCCTCCTGTTATGTTCCAATAACATGCGGACTACGACGTTACGTTAACACGTTTATTAGGCATGCCTCTAGCTTCCACATACATCAACATCCGCTTTACGACAGGCAGCACGTAAACCCCTTGTGTCGTCTTAAAGGCACAGTGTCCCATACACAACATTTCCTCCCCCCCACAGGAAACCAGAAGAACAGGTGAACAGTTTTTTCTTTCTCTTTTTTTTTTTTTTTTTTTTTTTTTTTAAACTAGGCGGACTGGGTGGACTACCAGTCGCCAGCATAGCCATGTGGATTATTCTGCCACTAACAGACTATGCTCTGAACACTAACTAACTAGGGATCACCCATCCCCAATATAGTCTCTCAAATACCCCGGCCTGACCCGGGCACGGGCTGGTCGGGCTTCTAGGGGCTCGGCCAGCTCAGGTGGGCGCCCGGCTGGAGCCCTCAGCTGCTCATCAGGAATCTCAAAGTCATCTCCAGCCCCTGGGTCCACGGCGAGGGGCGGCGCCACCTTCCGAAGCCGATTCGCGTGCCAGCGTGATCCGTCGGCCAGGCGGAAGGTGGCTGGCCCCAGCTGAGCGGTGACCTGTATCGGCGCAGACCAGTAGGAGAGCAGCTTGTGGCCCCGGTCGGGACGGCGGATCCGGACCCAGTCCCCCGCTGTGAAGGAAGGCACTCTCACCCTCCGTCTCTTGTCGTACCGCTGCTTCATCCGACGCTGAGCATCCATGACCCTGGCGCTCTGGCAGGGTGCTGCTGCTGCCGTGATGATCGCGGGGGGCCGCAGCCGATCCAGGGGAAGCTGCAGCTCACGCCCCATCATCAGGAGGGCGGGAGAGCTACCGGTAGTTGAGTGTGGTGTCGCCCGGTAGTGCAGCAGAGTGCTGAGCAGTGCGGCTGGGAAGGAGAGAGCATCTGCCAGGTGCGCTCTGATCCCATTTTTTAGCGTCTGGTTGAACCTTTCAACCCCTCCATTCGCCTCCGGGTGGTAGAAAGCCGTGCGGACGTGTTTAATCCCCCTCCCCTCCATGAAGGTGGCGAACTCGGCCGAGACAAACTGCGGGCCGTTATCTGTGGTGATGGTGTCGGGGACGCCCCATCGGGCAAACAGAGAGGAGAGGAAATCTGTGACGACACGAGCTGTCACTGACCCCGTAGCGACCACTTCCGGCCACTTTGAATGGAGGTCGTAGGCCACCAGGAGGAAGCGTTGGTGGTGCGGGACGCCGTGGAGCTCCCCACAGATGTCCAACTGAATGTGCTCCCAAGGCTTGGGAGGCCACTCCAAAGGTTGCAGAGGCGGCGGTGGTGGCGAGCCCGTCTTACCGCTGACCAGGCAGGCGGTGCAGTCCCTCACCATAGTCTCTATGTCCCGATCTATGCCTGGCCACCACACCAAATCCCTGCAGCGTTGTTTCACCCTGACGATGCCCAGGTGACCCTCGTGCGCCATAGACAGGACGCGTGACCTGAGGCTGGTGGGAACGATCGTGCGGAGCCCCCGGGCCACACAGACATCATTCCAACAGGACAGCTCGTCCCTGACTCGGTGAAAAGGCGCCAGTTCCTCCGGGACTTTCGCGGGCCATCCCTCCCGGACATAAACGCGGAGCTGGGAGAGCATCAGGTCCTCCTCTGATGCGAGCCGAAGGTCCTCCAGGGAGACTGTGGCCTGCAGGGGGGTGTGTAGCATAAGGATGAGCTCCGGCTCCATCGTGTCTGGGCCCGTGTCAGGCGCCGGGTTGGGAGTGGCGCGGGAGAGCATATCAGCCACCACATTCTCTCTGCCGGGGGTGAACAGTGTGGTGAAGTCATATGGCTGGAGCCTCTCTGACCAGCGGTAGATTCTGAGCGGCCTGTGCCCCGACCCTGACGTGGCGAGCAGGGCCGTGAGGGCCTGGTGGTCCGTCCGCAATGTAAAGTGCCGCCCATATAGGTACATGTGCCACCGCTCACACGCCCAGATGCAGGCCAGCGCCTCCCGCTCCCCCACCGAGTATTTCTGCTCGGCCTCCGTGAGGGACCGAGAGGCGAACGCCACTGGGCGCTCCGTGCCACGCTGAACCTGCGACAGCACCGCTCCAAGCGCCGTGCCAGACGCGTTACAGGTGACGAGGGTGGGGCTTGCGAGGTCGAAGAATGCGAGGACTGGCGGTGAGGTGAGCTGCGCCTTGAGCTGGCGGATAGCTGCAGAGCAGGCTGGGGTCCACTCCCAGACGGCGTCCTGTTTAAGGAGCTCACGAAGCGGGGTGGTGGTCGCAGAGTATTGGGGAAGGAAGCGCAGGTAGTAGGCCGTCATCCCCAGGAACGATGACAGCCGAGCTGGGCATGATGGCTCGGGCAGAAGCAGCACAGCCTCCACGTTGGAGTGGAGCGGGCTGAGGCCGTCCGCGGTCAGGCGGAACCCCACAAACTCGATGACGGGAACGGCAAAGGTGCACTTCTCGCCATTAAGTGTGAGAGTGTGGTGGGCGAGGACGTCCAGCACCCTCGCCAGGCGCTCATCGTGAGCGGCCGGTGTTGCGCCATGGACCACGATGTCGTCCAGGAAAACGACCACGCCCGGGATGCCGGCAAAGATGGTCGCCATGATCTTTTGGAAACAGCTGGGGGCTGAGCTGAGGCCGAAAGGCATGCGGGCGTAGCGAAAAACCCCCACATGCGTGACGAAAGCTGTAAGGCTGCGACTGTCCGGGTGCAGCGGAACCTGCAGGTAGCCCTGGCGAAGGTCGAGCTTCGTGAACACAGAGGACCCATAGAACTGTGCAGCCAGTTCCTCCACTGTGGGCAGCGGATACTTGTCTGGGATCACCGCCTTGTTCACCTGCCTGAGGTCGATGCACGGGCGCAGGCCCCCTGACTTTTTCTTCGCCACCACCAGGTTCGAAATCCACGGGGAAGCGTCGACACGCTCAATGATGCCCGCATCCAAAAGCTTCTGTAGCTCGGCGGTGACCTCGTCACGCAGGGCGAGGGGCAGGCGGCGCAGGGGCTGAATCACCGGACGCACTTCAGGCTTGAGGAGAGGCTGGTGGTCAAAAGCGGTGAGGCGGCCCACCCCACTGAACAGAGCAGGCCAGCCCTGTTGCCAAGGCGAACCAACCGACAGGATGGCGGCTCCGGCGTTGTCCATGAGGGCAAAGCCCAGTTCACAAAATAAATCCACGCCCATGAGGTTGGCCCCCTGGCGAGCCACCTGGAAAGTGAATGAAGGGAGAGTCTTAATCCCGTATCGCACCGTGAAGGTGATTGTGCCTGCCATTCCTATTTTAGCGTGTCCATAGCCGTACAGATCCTCGGCGTTGGCAGCGAGCATCCGGTGCGGAAAGAGCCGGCGGACCGTGGAGACATTTAGCAGCGATTTGGAGGCCCCCGTATCCAGCAGCAGCGGAAGGCACACCCCATCCAGCTCCAACGTGCACCACTTGAACGCACGCGAGGTGGCAGCCACCGAATGGATGGTCGTCCGCGTGGGTGCGCCAGATGAACGGGGCGGCGGTGGGCCCTCAGCGGCAGGAGCGGAGCGGCAGACCCGGGCGAAGTGATTCTGTTTGCCACAGCGTTGACACTTCTGGCCCCTGGCAGGGCAGTTCGGAGCTCGGTCAGAGTGTGACGAGGATCCGCAATTTCCACAGGCCCGGCGTGTTGCTGCGCCCTGGCGCGCTGTAAAGTTCACATCGAGGCTGTCAATGTCATCCTGGAAAACAGGAGTGACACCCTCCGTGGGTGGTGCCACCGTCTGGGCCATTTGCAAGGGCCTGGAGGAGAAAGGGTTGGAGGGCGCTAACTGTGATGCTAAGCCTGCTGCTGACTCAAGTTGAAAAGCTATTTCCACAGCCTTTGTCAAAGTCAGTGTATCTGGCATCATTAGCAACTTCTCTCTGAGCTTCGGATTAGTAGTGTGTTCCACTAGCTGATCGCGTATCAGTTCATCTTCCAGCGCTTCAAACTTACAGAGGCTGGCCAATCCCCTCAGATCGGCGACGTAATGGTGAACGGACTCACCGGCTTGTTGACGCCGTTGGCGAAAGACGATCCGGCGGAGCATGACATTTTGTGGAGCAGCAAAGTGTCCAGACAGTAACGTGATACAGTCCACATATTTAGCAGCGGGTCCGAGAGTCCGAAAAATCCGCTGTCCCTCGTTGCCTAGGCTGTGAATCAACAGAGCCCTCTTCCTGGCGTCATTAGCCCCAGCTAGCGCGGCAGCTAGCAGGAACGTCTCAAAGGACTCCAGCCAACGATCCCACGGGACTGGTGGCTCGCCGGGCAGAGCGAGGAACGGGGAGAGAGGTGACAGGAGAGAATCCATAATCCTCGTCGCCAAATGTTATGTTCCAATAACATGCGGACTACGTTACGTTAACACGTTTATTAGGCATGCCTCTAGCTTCCACATACATCAACATCCGCTTTACGACAGGCAGCACGTAAACCCCTTGTGTCGTCTTAAAGGCACAGTGTCCCATACACAACACCTCCCTTGGTGCACACATCCTGGATACAGGTTTACAGTCTGTAATAGATACAAGTTTACAGTCTTGAGTTTGAAGACAATGATAACCCAATGATCTTAGAGTGAGCTTTATTCTGATCAATCAATCAATTTTATATGTATATAGCACCAAACCATAACAAGAGTTATCCCAAGGCGCTTTACAAATAGAGCAGGTAGAAGACCAGAGGCCCATACCACGAATGTAGGATAAACAGATCCAGGATCTGTCCATTGATCTGGTTCAACTTAACCAGACAATCCCAATCGAGCTGAACGATACCACGAAGCTGGTTATTAGCTGGGTCTGTCAATTCAGGATTTCCATATCCAGCTCTGAGCTCGTGCACGTGAAAATGCTCGTGCACAGGAGCTTGTGCCCACGAAAGAGGCGGGGTTTGCAATAAAACAATGCAATAGGGACAGCTACAGCTTTTACAGCGCTAGACACGCCTATTTCCTCATTCATTCAAAGCATCATTAGTCTGTTTTTTTTTTTTTTATGATTTTGTTACAGATACAGGCTTCATGAACAACATTCAGAGAGCCTAACATTGATCTGCAGCTACTCATAAATATATGTGAGACTGATTAAGTATGACGGATAGAAGTCCTTGAGTTTTAGGGTCTGGTGCTGAGGAGGTGTTTGTTCAGTCTCTTCTTGAAGGCATCAACACTGCTTGATGTAATGTCTCCAACAACCGCGGGGGGGAAGGCTGTTTGTTCCATGTTGCTGTGGCAGAGTGGAGAAAGCTCCTGTCCAGGCATGTGGTGTTTGTCCTGGGCAGTGACAGGGCATGGTTGGGTGTCTGTCCTGGGCAGTGACAGGGCATGGTTGGGTGGGAGCCTCTGGGTGGTTTGACCTGGGACATGAGCGGCGGGTAGCAGCGCTTTCAGGTCTGCCGGGCACTTGGTAGTGTGCATTTTGAAAAGAACAGTTGTTGCAGCAACTGTTCTGTGATGGCAAAATCCTTATGGGCAGAGTCCTCATCCACACCTATGATCTTAATTGCCTTTTTCTGGATATTATCCAGCTGCCTGAGAGTTGTTTGTGTGGCATTCATCCAGGCAAGGCAGGAGTAGTCCATGATGCTCCTGACCTGGGTTTTGTAGATGTTGGCTCGGCCTCTAGGATCAACCTCCGCAGTAACCTCCTGTTACTGAAGGACTGTCTAACGTTACTGTTATTTGATTTTATTGACATCAGTTATTTGATTTCTTTGAACAGCGGATTAGCCTCCATAAGCCTACAGCAGTTTATAAACTCAATAAAACCTGCATGGCTTTTTTGCGAGTGGAAGTAACGTAATCTCAGTCTAAATTTCCCAAATCCATAGGCCTATTTAGACCATAGATTTAGAAATATATGCTCAATGAATAATCTCTTATCACTCATGATGTGTTTCGTCACATCCTGGATGGAATAATTCCTACAAATAAAGAAATCGTAAGCTAAAAAAAGCTGCTGAAGTGATCGACGCGGTGCGGGCATAGATTTCATTGAAAAATAAAATAACCTATTCTGTGGTCACATATTGCCAGCAGAGTGTCATATTTCATACAAGGACTATGCTGGAAAATATAATATGAAGATTTCAATTCATACAGGCCAAAAGAAACACAGTTGCACTTTGCAGATGCAAAATGGAGTAGCCTAGATATGAATTAGCCTACATCTGTGTGTGTAGGCTATCCCATTAAATTGCTTAGATGTAGTAGGCTATTCTGGCATGTATGACCATGCATGTCCAACCCAACGTCAGCCTCAGCTCCGTTGCGGACACGGCACCTTGGTGCGCTTTGGAGACGTTTATTATGTAAGCTTTTCACGCCGGTGATTTAGTGATATTTCTCCACCCACCGTTCAGCTGCAATCAGCGCGGTCAAATGTAACTTGGGAACAAATTAAAATTAATAAATATAAAAACGTATTCCAAAGTGGTAATAGGCTTAATTTAATTAGCCTAATATGTACAAGTGCAAGGCTTATGTCCTCGATTAATTCAACAGAAGCTGTTAATGTTTTTTTATTTTGTGATTTTTATTTGAATGCAATGTATTTTTCATATGGGGATCCTATATGAATGGTGACTCGCTGTTTCCAGAGAGTTGATTGGTCAGAAGGTGGGTCTTTCATGGGTTTTGATCTTATCCGGACCAGGTTAGCTCGGAAGCATAACTTGCCATGGAAAGCATGGCAAACCCAGGGTTAAACCTGAAGTTACCTCGATAAGCACTAATCTTGCTTCGTGGTGTAGGCCTCACTGGCTCTTTAGAAAGTCCAGCTTTTCCAAACCATTCTTCTTCATGTCACACAGTAAAACCAGAGGGAAAGTTTGATGTGTTCCACAAAAAGATTCATCTGTAACCTGTGTGTGGCTTAATTGTGACATTAACAGCCTGACACCTCCTTCCACATAGGGGCCAGTGTATCTGCTATGGCCTAATATAGTGTGTCATGTTAATGGTGTGCCACTAGAAGGGACCAGTGTATCTGCTATGCTATGGCCTAATATAGTGTGTGATGTTAACTGTTCCACTGCACTCTGCGCTGATGTGTGTGTGTGACCAGTTTCACCTTGAGGGACTATTTCACCATTATATAGACACACACGGAATGAAATGAGGATTGCGCCCCCAAGTGTTCATCCCACAGCAGGACATGCAGGTGTTCCCTTTTATCAGATGATTAAGCCCAGTGGGACACCAATCAACATCTATCCTAGACAGCAGCCCAACACATGATATACTGTATGTCTGTATGTCACATGATATACTGTATGTCTGTATGTCACATGATATACTGTATGTCTGTATGTCACATGATATACTGTATGTCTGTATGTCACATGATATACTGTATGTCTGTATGTCACATGATATACTGTATGTCTGTATGTCTGAGTACATTGTCTCATTCATTAAGAATGATACATTTATAGCTACAGGATGAATGACATGCACAAATGCATGAATGACATGCATTTGTGCACAGTCTTCCCTTCTTCAGGGCGGCTGTGGCTCAGGAGGTAGAGCGGGTCGTCCACTAATCAGAAGGTCGGTGGGTCGATCCCCGGCTCCTCCAGTCTGCGTGTCGAAGCGTCCTTGGGCAAGAGACACTGAACCCCAAATTGCTCCCGATGGCTGTGCCAGCACCCTGCGTGGCAGCTGGCCGCCTTCAGTGTGTGAATGTAGGCACATTGTAAAGCACTTTGGATAAAAGCGCTATATAAATGCAGTCCATTCTTCTTTTAGCAGTTAGAAAAATGGGACAGCTGGGGTTGGACACTCTTCAGTTTTAGGCTACAGTGATGTGAAAATGGTAAGCTACCCAAATTTAAATTTATGCACATTCATTTGTAGTATGCATGTTTTTTATGCATGCATATTATGCATTTTTATAACAAAACGGTGCAGTTTGACAAATATAACATCATACAACAGGTTTGCTCCGCCCCTTTTTATGAATGGTAAAATGGTAAATGGCCTGCATTTATATAGCGCTTTTATCCAAAGCGCTTTACAGTCAGTAGGTACATTCACCCATTCATACACCGATGGTGGCAAGCTGTAGAGGTCGACCGATTAATCGGCCGGCCGATTAATTGGGGCCGATTATTGGCATTTTTTATTAATCGGCATCGGCCTCTGCCTTGCTCACAAGGCCGATTTTTTATTACAATTATTATTTATTATTATTATTATTATTATTATTGTTATTGTTATTATTTAGCGGTGGTTCCTTTCTGGAAGAAACTAACATTGTAGTGTTAAACTCCACGGAGAAAGGCCGGTTTACAAGTGTTTACAGTGTGGCTGCTCACCCCTCCCCTTTCACCCCTCCCCCTTCCTTGGCTTTGCTGCGGTGTCTGTTCAAAGAAGGAGTGTCGAGTCCTCACTTACTGTGATACATGCTTGCTGGATCTTAAACTAAGAAAACTACTGTAAGATTCACACTCCTAGCTTTCAAAGCTCAACATATACTCTCACTCACTCTTATAAGTTTACTGTCTGTAACGTTAACATTGATTGCGCCCGCAATTTGCGGAGGGACGCATGTCATTTGAAACTGAAACAACCAGACGCAAGCCAGATCAACTTGTCTCAAGCGACGAGTCATTCCAACGTTTAAGCAGGTTGCATTAATGTGGGTTAGAGATTCAACAAGGGGGAGTCCAACAGCTAGCGTTAACGCTACTTGTCAACAGTGTTTTGCTGAAGGAACCGCTTCCTAGTAGTAGGCTAAATAGCTCCGTGTGTGTGTGCACGCTCGCGTGTGTGTTTACTGTTTAATGAGATAGTGTAGCATTCCTCCTACAGTCTACCCGAGCCTGTCAAACGTTCATACAAACGTAACATACGAAAACATGTCTTGGGACAGTTGTTATTTAATGCGTGAAAAAGTTTTGAGCTCATGCAACCTGCTATAAATAATGTTGGATTGACTCGTCGCAGACTGACGATTGGACTGGCTTGCGTCTACGTTATGTTGTCATTATCAACCCGAGTGTTTCACAGTAGGCTTCATGCATCCCCCCTGGCTGCAATCATAAGCCCTTTTCCCACATGCGCTTTGTACCGCAAAATGACCGGAACGTGGTCAAATGGCTGCATGTGGGAAAGGCGCCGTGCCGGTATAAGCGCGACCCCGTCGTCGCGGCCATTTCACCAGTCTTGAGCAAGTCAGAAGAGCGGTATGCCGCGATAGACAGACAGGTGAGAAAGGGGTCCAGTCATTTTCCGCTATCAGTGCACTGTGCACACAGTAGACAGTCCAACACCAAATACACAGCTGATTGTTCGATATTCCCCTGGTGTTGCGTACCACCAAAGGACTATTGCCAGTCGCAAACGCGCTTCCAGTGGTTTTCGCCACCGGGTGATCTTGCGTGCGGGTCGGACCAGACTCAGCACGTAATACCGGGACATGCGAAAATGACGCTTCCATTCCACGTCGTCAAAATTGTTCAGAGCATCTTCCCAAAATAAATTCCCTCCTGGTCTCTCTCGCTTCCAGACGGCTCTAGTCTCACGCAGCAGCGCAGAGGTACATAACACTGTCATGATCTGTCCCCGGTTTAGTCTATCTTCATATTCTGCGCGACACTCTCATGGGCGAGGTGTACACACGTTGCTTAATGTTCCAGCGGGCATAATCTAATCATTAGCGCACATTAAAGCAAACTGGCGAAATGATCTTGTGATAATAAGAGCAGTAGCCTATGTCAGCTTCATGTGTGTGTGTGCTGATTTTCCCCTCTCCTCTCTGCTCGCTCTCTGGCCACAGTCCGTACTCCTCCTTCAGTCACAGCCCGACAGGGACTAAGCAACGTTGCCGACAGCCAAGGCAAGCCCGGACACATCAAATGAAGCCAGTCTGTAAAAAGTGCTTCAACGCGCGCAGGTGAAGGGATAAACAAGCAAACTTATTTCACCATTCGGAGTTTTGCCGACACGTCACTCCCCACCCGCTCTGCAATGCCGCCCCCCCCCCCCCCCACCCCCCCACATACAGGCAATTTTGCTGCTAGATTCCCACATGCCAGAGGAGAGGTGTGAAGGGAAATGTCCGATATTGACTTACAGGTAATTTTCCGGTACGCATGTGGGAAAACGGCTATAGTGTTACAGACAGTAAACGTATAAGAGTTAGTGAGAGTATATAGGCTATTGAGCTTTGAAAGCTAGGAATTTGAGTCTTCTCATGCACTCATGAGCCTACTGTAACGATAAGTTTCCTCAGTCACCTCACCATCCTTTTGCAAACACACTTCTCCCATCAAATGACAGCAAATCTAAACAGTTACATTATTATTATTATTATTGTTAATGTATAGAACAGTGCATGAATGAGTTCTCTGACATACTGCTCTCTCACTATAGCCTACCAGCCACTACTGAAATATATACCGCAACCCAATGTATTTTTCTATTTAATAAAAATAATAATCAGAAACATGTTACTGTACTGGCTAAGATAACATCTTATATTAGATGTAGGCCTACAGTATAATGTTATATTCGATTTTCAATGTGCATGAATGGATAATGGAAATCTAGGCTACTAGATTTCTTTAAAAAAAAATACCAACAGAAGAATATTGCAGGAGATTTTGGCACATTTTTTGGGGGCGCTACCCACACGTTTAGCTGTGTGTTTCTCATTCCACGAATGCACAATCCTTGTGCATTCGTTGTACCCTGTTGTAAATGTGACTAATCAGGCTTTCCAACCATATAAAATACAATACCAATTGGTATTATTAAAGGGGAGAAATAATCGAGCGAATTAACGTTTCCGAACTTTTTATTTTTAATCATATTTTATCGAATTAAAAAAAATTAAATAATCGGCATTATATATCGGCCATCGGCCGCCCTGCTCTCTAAAGATCGGCATCGGCATCGGCCATTGAAAAACCAATATCGGTCGACCTCTAGCAAGCTGCCACGCAGGGTACTGGCACACCATCAGGAGCAATTTGAGGTTCAATATCTTGCCCAAGGACACTTCGACATGCAGACTGGAGGAGCTGGGAATCGAACCACCGACCTCTTTCATGAGCTTTCCTGAGCTACAGCAGCCCCATGAGATTATTTGGAGAAGTATAAACTGAAAAAAGCTTTCTGTGGCTGGAATCAGGATACAATTAGCATGGCGTTTGAGAGCATAGAGCAGTGATCCTCACTATTTCTTCGATGAGAGCTGCACTGGCAGGACAAAGTCAATAGGAGAGCCACTTTTACCGCAAAACACCAAAAGCCACCCCAACCAAGCACATCTGCCTACCATTTTTTTGTGTTTTATTGTTTTCCACACACACACACACACACACACACACACACACACACATATATATACTAGTTTCCCCTAGAAAATCTTTCAGGCCTGGAGGGATTTCGAAACGTACCCCGGCTGCAACGGTGGGGGCCCTCGCTGGCGACGCTAAAGTTTTAGCTAACCTGTTCGCATCTATGTTCGCAATGGCATCCCAAGTATTATCATACTATTATGGGATGCGATGCGAACAGTTGTATTATGGGATGTGCGTTTCCCAGGCAAACGACACACGTTGACACGTTTTGGAACAGCGCTGCACGCTGGCACAATGCTCCTAAAAGCAAAATGCTTATTGTTTTGAATGATTTGGCACCTTCTATTACTGTCAACACCAGTATTGTTGTATTGTAATAATATGCCATAAAGGTTTATTGAAATTTTGGGGAGAGCAGGGGGGGGGGGGGGTCATTTTTTTTTTTCTTCTTTTTTGCAATTTCTTAGAGCCGCCAACTAAAGCTTCGAGAGCCGCCAGCGTCTTGCGAGCCGCGCAATGAGGAACTAGGGCATAGATATAGAACTACTAATGTTATTTATCTATGTTTGAGAGTTTCAAAGAAGACAGAACCACTGAACATTTAAAAGCTGTATTGTATTGAAGATGCATAGCCTAACCATTGCTTAGCAACCACGTTTTTTAAAACAAATATGTTGAGTAACAGGAGTAACATTAGCCTACTATTTAAACATCTCCAAACAAGGACAGACCAAACAAACATTGTGTTGTCTGACTGTGTTTAAACTCTGAAATGTGTGTGTGTGTGTGTGTGTGTGTGTGTGTGTGTGTGTGTGAGAGAGTGTGTGTGTGTATGTGTGTGTGTGTGTGTGTGTGTGTGTGTGCAGCTGTGGCTGAAATCATCCTGATTAATTTGCTGATTGTTGTGGTAAAAACTGAGTTTGATGATTTGAGGAGTGAAGTGATTTCAGTTAACTTCCAACATGTTGCCACAGCACAGCAGAGCCTCTACACCTCATCTCAAACTGTTTCATATCAAGATTAGAGACACATTTACAATGTTTTGCAATGCCTCCATTCTTCCGTCTAGCGCTTGATATTCACGTGTGTGGTTGTTGATTGGTCAGATTTACAAGTGATCCACGTGGCCACCACACAAACCGCATTCTGATAGGCTGTTGACACCCCCGAAATGTGCGCCAAAGTGGTTTGGTCCATCCACTCAACAATGGGCGTGGTTAACTATACACAGTTGGAATCAAAGTTTCCTGCATCTTGGTTTTGTATAATTATCTAGTCAGTTGTTTCTCTGGACACATTGATGTACGTGTGTCTGTATTGTAGAGATAACAGAGAAACTGTCATCAAAACAGTCATTCTTCTACATCTATTTGTGTTCACTTCTTGGAAATTTAATTTATCAGTTTGCTTGGGACCACCTGGAACCTCCTCAAAGACCCCTGGCTGGTGGTCCCCCCGGACCTCACATTGAGAACCACTGCTCTGGATTAAATTAAATTAAAAGACAAACCTTAATTAGGGAAACTAAAATAACAAAACATGACTACACAGTAAATGAGTAAATGTGTATTTATGTGATGCCTGTCTGTCAGCATCACAGTCTCTCATCTTCTTCAACAGCTCTCTGGCTCCCTCTGCTGCTGACAACTGAGGAAACTTTATTTTTATTTCATATTTGATGTGCTCATATTCTGTTTTATTTCCCTGCTGAGTCCAAGCTGCAAAGGTCTAATTTTAACGAATAAATCTATAATTGATTATTTACCGTAAATTCCGGACTATAAGCCGCGGCTTTTTTCCCGTTTTTTGGGCTTTTTTGGCCCCTGCGGCTTATATAACGGTGCGGCTTATCTATGGATTTTTTCCCAAAAAAAAAAAAAATCTCTCTTTTTTAGCACTCTTTCTAACTATAAATCCACTTCTGTTTTAATTTCCTCTCTTGCCCTCTTTTAACAACATAACATAACATAACATAACATAACACAACACAGGTAAGCAGAAAGAAAAAGACGAAAGAAAGAAAGAAGCAATCACCGCCATGAATGAGGAAATGACTCACCTGCTGGAGGCTGGAGATACACGGCTTGGGCTAAACTTTTACTCCGTGAAACACTATCGATTAAGTCCGACATCGCTCAGAGGTTTGAGCAGCTTGAAAACAAGTTTGAAAACGTGCAGAAGTCCATCCACTCACTCACTAAAGAAAATAATGCAACCGTGAACAGAGTTTCTAAAAAAAACGCATCAGCGCACTGGAGGACAAAAACAACACAGTGAGTCCGAAAGTGGATAAAATGCAAAAACATCGAAACGCTGCACACGCAGGTTGATGACTTAATCAGCAGGAGTAAAAGAAATAACATTCGCCTGATCAATGTAAAAGAGGGAGCTGAGATTGGTGACATGGACGCTTTCGTGGCAAAATCCTGTGTTACATCCTGGACCTGAAGGAAGGCGAGAAACCACCAGAGGTGGACAGGGCACACCGGGCGCCTCGGCCACGTCCAGACCCCGGCCTGCCACCGAGGGCCATCTTCATCTGCCTACTCCGCTGGCCCGACCGTCAACTCATCCTCCAGGCTGCGGGGAAGAAGCCCCTCACCTGGGAGGGTACGCGCTTTTTCGTCCGGCAGGACCTCTCCGCGTTGGTGCAACAGAAACGCGCAACATACAACAGCATCATCGAAAAGGTTAAAGTCAATGGATATCGCTTTGGCGTACTGTACCCAGCGAGACTCGTCATAACCATTGATGGACAGCGGCGGAACAATAGCTCAAAGTGAAACTGCCGAATATCTTTTGAGTTGGACTGGTCAATAGTACTGTGAGTAACTAAAATAAAAAAATAAAAAACGGAATTCTCTCTTCTTTAGCACTCTTTCTAACTATAAATCCACTTCTGTTTTAATTTCCTCTCTTGCCCTCTTTTCACCACACCGCGGACACTGTGTGCACTGTAAAAAAAACAAAAAATACCATTAAAACACCCGCGGCTTATAGTCCGGTGCGGCTTATATAAGAAAAAAATAGTCACCTTTGAAGGTGCGGCTTATAGACCGGTGCGCCTTATAGTCCGGAATTTACGGTAGTTTGAAGACTTCACACTCAACACAAAGCAAGTCAGCAGACGAGGAATATGAAGAGTGTTGCTGTTAAAGAGCCACAATCAGCAAAACTTCCCTGCATGATTCAAAGTGATAAAAACAATACAAAGTGCTGAGTGTTCAGTTGATAATTTAGTGCAAAAAGTCTGCACAGTAGCAATGAAGTGCTACGACTGCATCAACTAATCAAGCTGCTTTCTGCCTTCCCTCAGTCATATCATGTCATGTCAAATATCATCTCAAGAAGTAACACATGGGCGTACACCGCATGCTTAGTGAGAAAGACAGTGGTGTTTGGCAATAATATAAATACATTAATAATTATGTTTTATTTCTTTAGCACTTTTGCAGGTCGAGTTATGAAGTGTTTGACACTGATAAAACAAGTAAAAGCTAACAGGAATTAATTGAAAACAGATTAAAGGATAAAATTGCAAAATGCAAGAGAGCAACAGGTAGAAACAAATTGTTTATCAAATATCAAATGAGTTGTGTGCATGGGTTGGCTCAAATTCATTTCAACCAGTGAAGTCAAGCTTCTGTCCATTGGTCAGTCATAGAGTCTTGATTCTCATTGATTTCTTTCAAGACAGCATGTATGAACCTTTTTCAAGATTTTGTTCTCAGTTTGTGGATTGAATCCAGCAGCTTAACTGGCTGAATAGAAAGTGAATTGACCCTTGACCCTGTGCCATGCTTCCAGGTTCAGCTCACCCTGACATCACTGTCTCCTGATTTCCCTCTAGATTAAGATGAAGCTCTGCCTCTTTTTTTAAACCAGGAGCTTTAGTGACTCAATACTAAGAGCTCTGTTTACACTCCTATGTTACAATGTTACAATGTACAGTGTTACAATGTTACAATTTACAGTGTTACAATGTTACAAGGTTACAAATTCACTTAGCAGACACTTTTATCCAAAGAGACGTGCATCTGAGCTTTATACAACACAAGCAATGATCTAGTCAGAAGACAACAACATGATGAAGTGCCATGAGGCCAAGCTTGAGTCTGAATGGACCCAGGTGTCACCAGGCAGCACAGAGTGCAGAGGATTTATTTATCATTCATGTCCCTCATTCATCACCATTCATGCTATTAACATTCATGTATCTATCATCCCTTTTTCATCCTTTCATCCTTCATGCTCATCAAGTGTGAAGGTGTTGGTTAAAGAGCTGCAGGGTCTGGAGTCTCTTCTTAAAGATAGAGAGCTAGGCCATGTTCAGACTAGGAGGCCACATCTGATTTGTGAACTTTAGTGACCTATTAATGACTTTATCCAGATTGGTTTTATGAGTCTGGAAGCTCCAAGTCTGATTTGTGTCACTTGTCCCAAACCACATATGGAGGTAGTTTCAAATCTGCTTCAAATGTGCTTTTGACTGATGTGTCTTCAGTGCGGATGCGCAGATCCACCAAATCTGATTTGAACGTCACTCGCAACTCGTCATCAAATGCTTCTGCGCAGGAAAACCACATCACCAACATACGTATTTACTGACGCCCACGTCGTTACCATAACAACCCATGCAGATAGGCTGATTTGTGGCAGTGCGGTCACACTCCCAAATCAGATTTGGGAAACCAATCAAGATAATGACGATTAATGACTTCATCACCAAATTGGATTTGCCTGTAATGTGAGTGACCTCATGCAGGCAGGAATGATAGGGAGAGCTGGGTGTCTTCAGCATAACAGTGATATGAGAAGAGGTAGGACCTCAACCAGCAGAGGGCAGATCCTGAGATACCAAGCTCAGTGAGTGTGGAGAGGAGGATTAGGTGGCTAACTGTGTCTTACAGATCTAGCAGCAATAGAGCCGAGGACTGACCAGCAGCTCTAGCCAAACACAGTGACTCCATTACTTACCATTACCATGTAAAGAGATCTGAGCTGGTAGAAGCTCATCTTCTGCACGATGGCTTCTTCATATAACTCAACTTCTACATGCTGTTTAATCATAAATATCCAGATAGCTTCTTTTTACAATACCAATTGAAGACAGTGGATTACTTCATCTGTTAGAACAATTGGAATATGAGTTTACACACAACAAACCTAATGAGTGCCTAGTAAACCGTAAGAGACATTTGCAAGTAGATTAACACACTCATTTCTCACCATTAAACTTAAACGTTGCTGTTCATTTGAACTAGTGGCTGTATATCCAAAACCTAACCTTCCTTTTAACTCTGCTCTTAATGTTGTCACTCTGTAACCATGGTAATCCTTGGCTATCAATGGTAAGCCATGGTAATAGACCCTTCTCACGGGGGCCATTTTGGGTCGAAAAGGCAGGGTAAACACAGGTGCAAGCAAAACACTAATGAGGGTTTCCTACTTCCATGATTGGAATTTGGAAACCCTCATTAGTGTTTTGCTTGCACCTGTGTTTACCCTGCCTTTTCGACCCAAAATGGCCCCCGTGAGAAGGGTCTATTGTTGGTGTAGGAGCCATATAGGCATTTAATGGCTAAAGCCATGTAAGACCATGAGTAAGTAGGTCTTTGCATATTCATGGTCTTGGGTTTGTGGGCACACTGCATTGGCACTGGGGTGGTGGGAGTGTCACTGTGGGTGTGTGCTCTGAATCTACAAGTAATTGCACTCACCTGGTACACGGGAGTTTTGTTTGGTAACTGGGGTAGGGTGAGTCACGGGAGGATACTTTCTGTTGACCGCTTCGCTTATGGATTATACGTCTGAGTTTACTGCCTATTAATCCTCTCTCTCTATTTTTGCAAGGCGATTGGAAGCAGCTGTCTATTGGATTCAGTTGTGCAGCTTTTGATATAAATAAAGAGTGTTAAAACGGAGCCTTGGAAGTGGACGTGAATCATTTGTGCGCGTCACAGACTTTCTCCTGTGCTTAGCCTGCCGTGGCTTAATGACTTTTTTTGTGATCACCATTAGCCGCAACAGTTGGTAAACATATTGGTAATGAATGGTAACCCTTGGTAACGTTTGGTGAACCATGGTAACCTTTGGTAACACTTGTCCCTCTGTGTCTCTTGCTCCTTCCTTCCTGTCCCGCTAACTCAATCAAAAAACACCAAACCGTTCCAAAACGCGGCTTCCTGTGGTGGTGGCCATCTTTGTTTTGGGTTTTGTCTGACTCTCTCTGCCCGCCTGACTGACCTACTGATTGGCTGACTGGCTCGCTGTGTGGTTGGTTGGTTGGTTGTCTGGCTGGTTGATTGGTATCCCAGAGGGCGGCGATGTCTCTCCTGTCCGCCGGCCGTCCAACACCTGCCAGTGTTGTTGTTGTTTCACTCATGAATGTCTTTTTTTTTTACATTTTTACTTTTTATCCACCTTATTTTTGAAGCCCGGCTGTCAAATGATTATGGGTGCAAGGTCCGGTGTAGAACGTGACTGATGCAGCTGGGTAATGTAGCCTACTTGGCCGAGGGTCTGCCTGCGGGCGGCGCTCGTGCTCTGCGCATTTCTTCATCAAACTCTGTGAAAAAAAGTTGCTTGTCACAAAGAAATAACAGTCGTTTGACGACTTATTTGAGGGAATGTAATAATGTTATCTATCAAGATGTTTCCAATCTCTATAATCTCTATATGACACATCAAGTGGTCCGGACCATGGTCAGTGCGTCTGTACACTGACCATGCATTAAGACAAGAAGGAACACTGACGGACCACGTGACAGACCACACTGACCACCTGACCGACCACACACTAAGTGATCCGGACCATGGTCAGAGCGTCTGACACTGACCATGCACTGACCATGCATTAATATAGCCTACCCACTATGCCCACTATAGTTTTTGAGATATTAAAGGAACACTCCGCCCATTTTCAACCAGCTTTGTATCATTAGAACATCAGTAGTATATCAGAAAACTGTAAACGGTTTTGAAGTCTGTCATTAAATTTGACAGTTATTGAGTGTTAAAGTGTGGACCAGTGACATCACTGGTCCACACTAACTCAAATTAATAACTCATTAACTCAAATCAACTCTCAATAACTGTCAAACTAGATGAATGATGAATAGTTTGACAGTTATTGAGAGTTGATTTGAGTTAATGAGTAATTAATTTGAGTTAGTGTGGACCAGTGATGTCACTGGTCCACACTTTAACACTCAATAACTGTCAAATTAAATGACAGACTTCAAAACCGTTTACAGTTTTCTGATATAGGCTACTACTGATGTTCTAATGATACAAAGCTGGTTGAAAATGGGCGGAGTCTTCCTTTAATGTTTGTTTGGCACAACTCATACTATTAACTGCCATGGGGTTCCGCATTTCTGGGTGGCAAGTGACGTCACGCTGATTCGTCCTATACTATGAATCGACCATATAATTGTGATTTAATTTGTTTTACACTTGCCAAAATGTTGTTATTAGTGTAGAAAGCATTTCAACAAATAACACACCGTCTCCTTTGTAGGTCTATTTTCATTCAAACATTAAACTAGAGGTTTATCTTAGTGTTCTTATGTTCATTATGTTGGACATAGTTCAATTTCTACTTAAATTTTTATGGTAAAAAAAAAAAAATCTTTATCATGCTTTTACTTTGAAGGCAAAATCACTAAACCAGAAGTACAATTCCTGCTGAAGCAAAACAATCCTGCTCATTTGACGCTAGTCTCTCTCTCTCTCTCGCGCACGCGCTCTGTCTCTCGATCTCTCTCTCTACTAACTTTATCATGCTTTTACTTTGAAGCTTTTACTCATTTGACACTAGTCTCTCAATTCAATTCAATTCAATTCAAAAGGCTTTATTGGCATGGAGAACATAAGTTTACATTGCCAAAGCAAGTGTGCAACAAAACAAAAAGTAACACAATTTATAACCGAAAGGTTAGCACAAAACTATAATAGTAACAATAATAACAATAATATAAACTATAATGTTAGCCTGTTATAATAGAGAGATATGTAAACATTTCGGTCTTGCAAACAAATATGTACATAGGCTAGGTGACAAAAGTTTAAAAGTTTAAAAATAGGATAAAAGGAGTTGAAGATATCTGTACAGTAGCCTAGCCCTAGGCTATGTTAACCTGACGCTGCCAGATGGACGGTTTAGCTCCACATTTCACTAAACGTTGAGAGAATCTCTTTTGATCTCGCGAGGTTATTCATCTTGCAAGCAAGGTTAAGGCTGATGTACAAGATGTGCAGAGGGCGGACCCTAAGCTTGTGGTTGTGTCCCATATCCTTTTCCTGTCACAACCGCTCATAAACCTTTCGCTAGTCTCTCTCTCTCTCTCTCTCTCCGCCCTCCGAGTTCATCATTTCCTTGTTCGGTGTGGCGCAGATTATTTTCTCCAGCTGAAGGTAGGCTATTGTAACAGTACTTTACTGACACTTTTACTCTAACTTGACTCTTTAATGAGACTGTTAACACTGTTAAAACTGTTAGCCTTTTTGCTTATTTAGACTATCAAATGAACACACCTAGAACTGACAGAGGAGAATAAGCAGTCTGTCTTCTCTTCTTTCTTTTTTTCCAGTGTGGAAACTCACATCTGATCATAGCATTACAGTGAACACAATTAGAACAATGCGCTCGTGCTAGGAAACTAGTTGATTGTGGTTCAAGCTCAGTCTGAAGTGACTGTTGATGGACTCCTGTGAGTTTGCTGTCAGTTAGCCTCAATGCGTTGAGGCTATATCATCTCTTGCTATAGTAAAATGGAAGAACTTCTTGTCACATGTCGCTCTTCAGTCAGACACCATTTTGATATTGCAGACTGTGACGTCAGACAGATTTTAGATGCACTCTCATAGACCCTTCTCACGGGGCCCATTTTGTGTGGAAAAGGCAGGGTAAACACAGGTGCAAGCAAAACACTAATGAGGGTTTCAAACTTCTTGATTGGAATTTGGAAACCCTCATTAGTGTTTTGCTGGCACCTGTGTTTATTCTGCCTTTTTCACACAAAATGGCCCACGTGAAAAGGGTCTATTCTCACTCGTCATTGAATTATATAGTGTAAACTCTTCTTCATGTGTGGTGTGTTTCAATTCTGGTTCCACCATAAGCAACGAGGTTTGTAGCTTTCCTCTGCTTTACAAGCTGCTCGCCGTCAGCCACATGTTTGAACGTCTCTTGTGACATAACGTTGCATTTTGCTCCTGATGTGTCCACTTTCATTTCTGTTGACTTGCCATTTATATGTATTGTGACGAATCCTTGGTCCTTCTCATTTGCATATGAATTGACACAGTCAACACAGTTATCGACCTCGACACCGTCCACATAAAACGTTTAATCTTCATATGTGGGCTGCTCCACTGTCACTTCATGCACAGACTGTCTGTAAGGCTTTCTGTTTGTACTGCTTTGGCTGCGTGGTTTAGACTTGCAGCAGCTCTTGTAGTGGTTTAGCTTGTTGCAATTATGACACTGTTGTCCGAAAGCTGGACACTTTTCCCGCTTAGCAGCATGACTACCTCCACAGTTGTTGCATCTTGTGATGGCCTGGGAGAATGGCTGTGGTTTTGACTGGTGCTTTCTGCCTTGAAATGGCCTCACTGCATCGACACTGGTGGCTTGTGTGTCTTCTGTCATCTCATGGATTCGACAGAGTGAGATTGCTTTGGCAAGTGTTAGTTCACTATCTCTCAGCAGAGATTTTCTTAAAGAGTCACTAATAATGCCACACACAATCCGGTCACAGATTAGCTCGTCAGTCAAATCTCCAAAGTGGCAACCTTTTGCTTTCATCTTCAGATCACTGAAAAATGACTCGATACCTTGCTTCTGGTTTCTCGAGTGGAATTTGTGTCTTTCCATTGTCCTGTTGCTTTGGGGATTGCAGATCTCTCGAAACTTCCTCTTCAAACACTCCGGGTCCTCCCTGGACTCCGCACGGGCAAGCACTGCTCCGCCGTCCCCGGGTGCACGCACCTCCGCTGCATAAACAAATGAACACTCCCGCTCAACTGCTTCTGGTCCAGCGAGGTTAAGGAGTATATAAGCCTTTGTCTTCGCAGGCTTGTCATAATGTGATGCTGCAACAAAAATATCATACTCCCTCTCGAAGTTTCGCCAGCTTTCTGCAACGTTTTCATCAAAAACAACGGGGTCCAGTCTGCGAAAGCCGTCCGCCATGTTGTCTGACAATCGTCTCGTCTCTCCTCGGCAAAAATAAACAGGTTGTCAGGCGAAAAAAATACTCACACAGGCGATGAGTTCGTACCTAATTCTGACACCATGTAAACTCTTCTTCATGTGTGGTGTGTGAGTCAAGGATCACACTGTGAACTGATTACTAGTTTTAATAGCGAGAGTTGCGTGCAGATACATTGGCATGTGATATCGAACTGGCTACACGCTACCGGTACTCAGACACACACCGGGCTAGAGGCACGCTGATAGGCTTAGCATGTAAACACTACGGTGGCCCACAGTAGACAAACATGACATGCGATTATCAAATCATCTACATATAGTATATAATATAATGATATAACATCTAAATTACTCCTCCATGCATTATTGTGTGCTGCTCTGCAGTTTACTTCACTGTAGATGATGTGGTTAATGTCTCCATCTAGTGGACAGACAGTAGTACTCTTTCAGGTAGACCATTATGATGTTAGACTAGACTAGACACGAAGTTATGAGGCCACACCCTCATATCACATGAACACACCCAGAACTGACAGAGGAGAATAAGCAGCGTCTGTCTTCTCACTCTCTAAAGAAATATATTGGGGGCAACTTTTGCCCTCACGGTCTAAAAATTGGGGGCTTTAACAACATTTTGGGGGCACTTTAAAAATAATAATTAATGCGTAAAGTTGCTAAAGTGTAGTGTGAACAACAGCGCTGTTTGTGTGTGTGTTCTTCATCGTTGTCTTCTGGCATCCAGCTTGCAGGTGCTGAGTGTGTGATACAGATGGGATTTAAATCTATTGAATGAAAATACAATTATCAAAATATTGGGGGCAAGTTTTGCCTCATGATCATGTTTTTTAGGGGAATTAATCTGAGATTTCTTGGGGGCATTTTTGCCCTGTGTGTGTGTGTGTGTGCGTGTGCGTGCGTGCGTGCGCATCTGTGTGTGTGTGTGTGTGTGTGTGTGTGTGTGTGTGTGTGTGTGGGTGTGTGTGGCCCCTGGCTAAATTCCTACACTGGCAAACACATAGATAAATACAGCTGTGAGAGAGCAGAATAGACAGGGTATATTATAGACAGGGTATACTGTCTGGGGCTGGGCGATATGGTTGAAATCAGTATCACGAATAGTCACAGGGGTCAGTTTAGAAACATAATGTAGCCTATATCACAATATGGGTCATATATTAAGCAAAATTAAAATTTGGTACTCCAATTATCGTATTATCATATATTATAATTACCTGGCGTTATGATGCCACTGAATAGACGACAAACGATAGTACTGGATTATCGCCCTTTGGCACAGCTGCTACTCAATCAGTCAGCTGTAGACATTCTGACTAGTCTAACCTTAACCAGAACTAACTAGCACAGAAGAAATCTAACTAATCTACCGCCTAGTCTGCCCTGTCCTGACCTAGTCTAATCTAGTCTAATCTTAGCCTGAACACTATACGATCACGGCTAATCTGCAGCCTAACCTTTCCACCTGTGAATTTATAGCCCCTGGATTGCCTCACCTTAAAGGAGAGGAGGAACCTTGTGAGGGCCGATGCAGCTTAGAGGCCAAACATAGAGCCCAACTGGGGACCCTCCTCCAGGACAGGCTGAGATGCAATCGATGCTCAGCTAAACATTTGACTGTTGCAAATATGGAGGTGAAATTGCCACAAAAAAGAGTTGGTTGGTAGTTGAAGGTAAATAAAAATAGTACAGTGGATAACCACAATAATTTTGCACAGTTTTTTTTTAGAGAAGCATGACATTTCTCACATAGTTATTGAATACCATAATGCTTATTTTCAGATGTGGAGGGAAGGGAAGTAAGATTTGACCTCAAATCCAAGATGGCCACTGATCCCATGGGTCTAATGTTCAGTGTAACAGGAAGTGCAGCTCTGTCTCCACCTCGCTCTCTCTCTCTCTCGCTCTGTCTCTCGCTCTCGATCTCTCTCTCTACTAACTTTATCATGCTTTTACTTTGAAGGCAGAATCACTAAACCGGAACTGAAATTCCTGCTGGAGCTAAACAATCCTGCTCATTTGACGCTAGTCTCTCAATTCAATTCAATTAAATTCAAAAGGCTTTATTGGCATGGAGAACATAAGTTTACATTGCCAAAGCAAGTGTGCAACAAAACAAAAAGTAACACAATTTATAACCGAAAGGTTAGCACAAAACTATAACAGTAACAATAATAACAATAATATAAACTATAATGTTAGCCTGTTATAATAGAGAGATATGTAAACATTTCGGTCTTGCAAACAAATATGTAGGCTACATAGGCTAGGTGACAAAAGTTTAAAAGTTTAAAAATAGGATAAAAGGAGTTGAAGATATCTGTACAGTAGCCTAGGCTATGTTAACCTGACACTGCCAGATGGACGGTTTAGCTCCACATTTCACTAAACGTCGAGAGAATCTCTTTTGATCTTGTGAGGTTATTCATCTTGCAAGCAAGGTTAAGGCTAATATGTGTCTATGTACAAGATGTGCAGAGGGCGCACCCTAAGCTTGTGGTTGTGTCCCATATCCTTTTCCTGTCACAACCGTTCACAAACCTTTCGCTAGTCTCTCTCTCTCTCTCTCTCTCTGTCTCTCTCTCTCTCGCTCTCGCTCTCTCTCTCTCTCTCTCGCTCTCTCACCATTTCCTTGTTCGGTGTGGCGCAGATTATTTTCTCCAGCTGAAGGTAGGCTATTGTAACAGTACTTTACTGACACTTTTACTCTAACTTGACTCTTTAATGAGACTGTTAACACTGTTAAAACTATTAGCCTTTTTGCTTATTTAGACTATCAAATGAACACACCTAGAACTGACAGAGGAGAATAAGCAGTCTGTCTTCTCTCTCTCAATTCAATTCAAAGGGCTTTATTGGCATGATAAGGTGCATCTTACATTGCCAAAGCATACATTAGCAACACTTAGCAGTTACAAAGAATCAAAAACAGAAAACAAGACATTTTGTTACCCAGTAACATAAATCACCAAATCTGAAGATATTCAAAGAGGAAGATAAAAGAAAATTAAATGGAATGTGATAGTATAGAGTACAATAGAAGACCATTGTTGACCAGAATCTATTCAGAATAATAACAGAACTGTAATAAACAGGCAGTTAAATGGTGATAGTGCAAAATAGTGAGCAATTACAGTATATTAACAAAAATTCACAGAATCTGTAAATAACCGTTGTTATTTTGAAATCTTCAGAAGAGAGTGAAAAACAAAACAAAGCAAAAAAGAATAGAATATAATAGAATAAGATAGAATAGAATAAAATATTAATATAATATAAGCAATAAGCAAAAACGAGACTTTCTCTCTGTCTCTCTCTAAAAGATAGACAACAAAATGTTGGTTTTAGAATAAATCCTACTCTTGAGAAAAAAAGAAAAAAAACTTTTTCCAGTGTGGATGTATAAGAAACTCACATCTGATCATAGCATTACAGTGAACACAATTAGAACAATGGGCGCGCGCTCAAATTCCCCCAAAAGGCTACAAAATTTCCAAAGGAAACTAGTTGATTGTGGTTCAAGCTCAGTCTGAAGTGACTGTTGATGGACTCCTGTGAGTTTGCTGTCAGTTAGCCTCAATGCGTTGAGGCTATATCATCTCTTGCTATAGTAAAATGGAAGAACTTCTTGTCACATGTCGCTCTTCAGTCAGAAACCATTTTGATATTGCAGACTGTGACGTCAGACAGATTTTAGATGCCCTCTCATAGACCCTTCTCACGGGGTCCATTTTGTGTGGAAAAGGCAGGGTAAACACAGGTGCAAGCAAAACACTAATGAGGGTTTCAAACTTCCATTGGAATTTGGAAACCCTCATTAGTGTTTTGCTTGCACCTGTGTTTATTCTGCCTTTTTCACACAAAATGGCCCACGTGAAAAGGATCTATTCTCACTCGTCATTGAATTATATAGTGTAAACTCTTCTTCATGTGTGGTGTGTTTCAATTCTGGTTCCACCATAAAGCAACAAGGTTTGTAGCTTTCCTCTGCTTTACAAGTTGCTCGCCGTCAGCCACATGTTTGAACGTCTCTTGTGACATAACGTTGCATTTTGCATTTTGCTCCTGTGTCGACTTTCATTTCTGTTGACCTGCCTTTTTTTTTTTTTTTTTTTTATATTTTATTTTTTAAAGTTTTCATGTAGACAAAAAACAACAACACATAATGCAACTCATTCCCATTAAAGACAGAAAAGAAAAAGCAGTAATAGAAATTACTAAAAAGAAAAGGAAAATAAAAATAATAATAATAATGTTTCATGAAGTACGGTGAGGTATCTCAACCAAGTTTTTTTTTTTTTTTTTTTTTTTTTTTTAAGTGTTATTGACCTAATGTATAGTGGAACCAGTTCAGAAGTCATAGCAAGTTCACAGTTGGTAGAGTTAGTATTTTCATGTACTCAATAAAAGGTTGCCAAATACTTAGAAATACATCAAGTCTGTTTTTCAGAACATACATAATTTTCTCTAAAGAAATACAGTTAGTCATCTCTGTTATCCATTTTGATATAGAGAGAGGGGAATCCGATTTCCAGGTTAGGGCAATGCACTTTCTAGAGACAGCAAGGGCTATGTCAATGAATTTTCTAGTATTTTGACTTAGCTTCAAGTTTGATACATTTCCCAAGAGACAGAGCTCTGGGTCGAATGGGATTGAGGTGTTTGTAATTTTAGTTAACGTATCACATAAGTCACTCCAAAATGTTGTGACTTTAACACACTGCCATGTGCAATGTAACATTGTGCCCTCATCAATACCGCACCGAAAACACAGGTTTGAAATTGTGAAATTATAACGGTGTAGTTTATGAGGGGTGAGGTAGAGTTGGTGAAGAAAATTGTAGTTGATGAGCCTGAATCTGGCATTTACAGTAGCAAACATGCTGTTCTGACATAGATCAGACCAGAGGTCTTTATCTATAGTGGTGCCTAGTTCAGTTTCCCATCTCTCTCTTGATCGATGTATGTTTTGTTTTGGATAATGATCAATCATTATGGAATATACCCTACTAATAAATCGTTCTGAACCTTTGTCATTATGAAACACCTCCTCCAACTTTGTCAAATCACATAATGACATTTGTTCACCCAAAGTTTTTTTCATAAAGGTTCTTAATTGCAAATAACAAAAAAAATGTTTGTTGGATAAACCATATTTCATTTTTATCTGATCAAATGACATGAGGATATGATTATCATAACAGTGTTCAAGACATCTTATTCCCTTGTCATACCAAAACTTAAAAAAAATATTATCAGAGATCATTGGTATAAGTTTGTTTTTCCACAAAGGTGTTTTGGGAGACAAGTCAATCCTTACTCCAAGAATTCTATGCATTTCGTACCATGTTCTAACCAGGTGGACAGTAAGTGGGTTTTTTGTTTTACTAGTAATACTTTTAGGGTTCCATTTATAAATGAGATCAGTTCCTACCTCTTCATCAATATAATGTAATTCAATTTGTGTCCAGGAGGGGGCATAGTCACATTCAAAAAAAGATGAGAGAAATCTAATTTGTGATGCCAAATAATAAAATTTAAAGTTGGGAAGTCGAAGGCCACCCATCTTGAAATCCCATGTTAGTCTCTCCAAGCTCACCCTCGGTACTTTACATTTCCAAATGAATTCACTTACAAATTTATTGAGAGTTTTAAAAATACTATTGGGAAGAGGGATAGGGAGCGACTGAAATAGATACATTATCCTCGGTAAAATGTTCATCTTTATACAATTGACCCTGCCAAGTAGGGTCAAAGGTAAGTCTGTCCACCTGTTTAGATCACCTTCAATTTTTTTGATCAACACAGGATAGTTAAGTTGCAATATATTCTTCAAACTATTATCCACCTGTATACCCAGATATGTAATTTTTTTAACATACTTAAAAGGCCCTGACTGACACAGGTCTCCATGATCAAATTCAGTCAAAGATATTATTTCACTCTTTTCATAATTCACCTTATAACCAGATATTATGCTGTAATTGTTCAAAAGATTTTGTAATTTGATGAGAGATCGGGGTGGGTCTGTTAGAAATAAAATTATGTCATCTGCAAATAAACTAATTTTGTGACTTTGTTGACCTACTTGAAAGCCTTTTATATCTGGGTCTTGTCTCACAGCTTGCGCCAGTGGTTCGAGTGACAGGACGAAGAGTCCGGCGGAAAGGGGACAACCCTGCCTGCTGCTTCTTTGTAGCATAATGGGGGTTGATGTTATACCGTTTGTGATTATCTTTGCTTGGGGTTTATAATATAGAGGTTTCACCCAGTTAGTGAAAGATGTGCTGAAACCAAATTTGTCTAAGACCTTCATCAGATATGGCCATTCTAGGCGGTCGAAGGCCTTTTCAGCATCTAGTGCTATAGCAATACTGGGCTCGTTTCTGGTATTCGCTGTATGAATAATATTGAAGAGTCTACGGAGATTGTCAGTCGAGAGCCGATTGTGTATGAAGCCAGTTTGATCTTGGTTGATAAGTTTGGGGAGGAACTCATTTAATCTACTTGTTAAAGCTTTGGAAATGATTTTAAAGTCTGCATTAAGGAGACTAATTGGCCTATAAGAAGTACATTTTTGGGGGTCCTTATTTTTCTTGTGAATAACAGTTATTAAGGCAGTGGAAAAGGAATCAGGTAGTGATTGTGTTTCACTTGCCAGGGTTATAACATCCATAAAAAGGGGGATAAGCAGATCTTTAAACAATTTATAGAATTCAGGTGGAAAGCCGTCTTCACCTGGTGATCTATTAGATTGCAGTGAGGAGATGGCTTTTTCAATTTCTTTTTGAGTAAGGGGACAGTTTATCTCCTCCTGGTCCACCTGTGTCAGTTTCGGTAGATTCACAGTTGATAAAAACCGATCTATCATGGTTAGATCATCAGGGGATTCCGATGTATACAGTGAAGAGTAGTAAAGTTTGAAACAATCATTAATTTCTTTTGGATTCCCAGTAACATTCCCATTTTCAGTTTCTATAGAGTTAACTCATTCACCGCCAGTTTAGGACTGCCAATATTTAGCACAGGCCAAAGATTTTCATAATTGTTGGTCATCTTTCAAGACCGACAGTAAATGATCTATTAGCACCAGAGTGATTTGCAATACCTCAAAATGAAGATGTACGTCTCTGGGTTCACCAGGGAAAAAAAAGTGAGCTTTTAGCATGTTCTGTACTCTACTTATAGCCATTTATATACACCCTGTTTTCCCCCAAAATGTCTCTCTGAGAAAAGAAATTGCAGAAAATGGCATTTATGTATTTATGCACACAATCTCATGCAGAACTCGCTCTCAATTATTTTATTTTGAACTGTATTGACATCAGACATGTAAATATTATTCGTTAGGACACAAATGACAAAAAAAAAATATATATATATATATATATACACATGAAGTGCTTTTTTTTTACATTCAACAATACAGTTTACTCGGTGTGAGTGAGTGTGCAGACAGACAGACAGACAGACAGACAGACAGACAGACAGACAGACACACCGACAGACAGACAGACAGACAGACAGACAGACAGACAGACAGACAGACAGACACACACACACACACACACACACACACACACACACACACACACACACGATCCCCCTTTTAGATTTCTAACCCCACATATGATAAGCAATAACCATGCCCTGTGGCGCTGGGATTGGCCAGGAGCAACACTGGAGGGCACGCAGCCCAGCGATTACATGAACCAACTGAATAGCTCTTGAGAAAGGACAGCGGGCTGCTCTGACTCCCGCTTCTGCCTTGTGCCTTGCTGTTGTGTGTTTATTTTGCACCCTTCCTCGTCCATGTCTCCCTGTCATATCCCCTGCTATCTGATCGTTCCCGTTTTCCCCTCGGCTATTCAACACGTCCTCACCGCCCTCGCAAACTGATCGATCATTTCCTCATTCCTCCGATGATCAAACACATCTCTTGATTACTTTCTCCCGGCTGGCACAGAGGAAGGCGACTCCAGCTCGTGCAGCGCGCCGAGGCGCGTTTCAATGGCGTTTCTCCTGTCTGCACAAGGAAGCGTTACCAGTTTTCTGCTTTTCCTCCTGCTCAATTTCAAAACAACAGCTGCGGTATGTGTTTGTTCACGTGTTGTCTTAGATGATAGGGACCTGATACCATGTGACAGGCTGGGGAAGTGTTTAAACTACGCCCTGCAGTAATAAAAACAAAAACACGTCAAACACGTCATTGGCGGGGAGGGCTATTTCTGATAACACGTCAAAGACGTCATTGGCGGTGAATGAGTTAATAGCTCTCGACTTCTCCTCAGACTTCAACTGCCAAGCTAAGACTTTGTGTGCCTTTTCCCCCCAACTCGTAATATCTTTGTTTGGTTCTGAGAATATTTTTTTCTATTCCATAAGTATTTAATAAGTTATATTTAAGCTTTCGGTTCACTAATTTTTGGTATGTCTCTTTAGAGAGTGACTTTTGATGTTCTTTTTCCAAATACAAAATTTCTTTCTCCAACTTGATAATTTCAGCCATATGTTTTTTCTTTAAACCAATGGTGTAGGAAATTATTTGGCCTCTTAAATAGGCTTTCATTGTATCCCACAATACAAAACTGTTGGGAGAAGAGGCACAATTTGTTTCACAAAATAATTTAATTTGGTCTCTTAGGAAACGGCAAAAATCAGGCTTTTTCAACAAAGTTGGGTTCAGCCGCCATCTGTATGGTCCTTGTACTTTCTCAGGTATTGACAAGGAAAGTGTAAGTGGGGAATGATCTGAAAGGATCCTAGGTAAATATTCAGTTTCTAAAATTCTATGAATTAATTGGTTAGATGCAAGAAAATAGTCTATCCTGGTATGTGAGTTATGTGGACATGAATAGAAAGAGTAGTCTCTGACTGTGGGATAAAAATGTCTCCAGGTGTCACTAAGGTTCAGATCATTCATAAAGGCCAGGGTGGATGTGGCTGCTTTAGTCCTTGTCAAAATAGTAGCTGAGGACCTGATAAGAACTGGATCAAGGCAAAAATTAAAATCTCCTCCTATCAATATATTCCCACTGCATTCAGACACTCTAAAAAATATTTCTTGGATGAAGGATTTGTCATCATAATTTGGTGCATACAAGTTCAGAAATGTCAAATTTTCAGAGTACATATTGCCTTGGATCAGTACATATCGCCCTGTTGGATCCATGATAGTTTTTTCCACAAAAAATGGTAGGTTTTTATGTAATAGTATAGCCGTTCCCCTTGATTTGGAATTGAATGAAGATGCATACACTTGTCCTACCCAATCCCTTTTTAGCTTTTGATGTTCAGGTTTGGTAAGGTGGCTTTCTTGTATGAATGCTATGTCAGTTTTTAATCTTTTCAAGTACTCAAATACTCTTTTTCTTTTAACTGGTCCATTCAGCCCATTAACATTAAATGAGGTAAATTTTACTACCTTAGCCATGATGTTTGCTTAGGTTTTATATTCATATAAAGTAGATATCTAAAGAGTGTCTCTTGGTTGGATCTCCAAAAACTTGATACATTGACAATCAAAATAAAATAAAAAACAGAAAAAAAAACAGAAAAAGAAAAAACAACCCACCTCCCACCCATCCTAGGATTCCTTTCCCAAACAAAGAAACCCACAGGCGAACAAAAACATATGGCCTCCGATGCATACATCTTACATACCTAACTCAGATTGTAGCTCAAACCACTAAGAAAAAGGGGAGAAAGAAAAACCTCTCAACTCTGTGAGTTTGCATCCATTCGAATAACCAGGGTTCAGAGTGACATTCAAGTTGTATTCATTTTTACTAATAGTATTAGTTCAGTGAGGAAAATAAAAAGGGGGGGGGGGACTTCTTCAACACAGAGCAGCTTGCTTAAAAAAAAATACATATACATATATATATATATACATACATACATATGTACATACACATACATACACATATATACATACACACATATACATAGGCTATATCAAATCAGCTTGACTAATGTAACTTATCACAGCTGTTAGGTGAGCTTCAGTTATTAAGGTTCAGTGTTAATCTATTAATATAGGAAAATGGGCATCACCTAAACACAGCAGTTTATATGAAAAAAAAAATAAGGAGAGGTTATAAGGAGGTTGAGTCCAGCGTCAATCATTACATACTTTTTTTTTTTTTTTTCCTTTTTTTTTTTACAGTGTTCTTGCAAGGAAATGAAACGTCCCCGTGAAAAAGCAGCTTGTTGTGGAAAAAGTGTTCAAAAAGTCAGTTACCTACTTGAAATGTCACATAATTGTCCCAAAAGAAAGTTTTAACGCACACTGGATACAGGAACAGCCTCACCTCAATCATTAAAGTGTTGGTTGTAAAACGCCTGGGCCTCTTCAGGATTGTGGAAGAAAAGCGTTTCACCATTGAACTCCACACGGAGTCGAGCAGGGCGAAGAAGGCCAAAGCGAATGTCTTTCTTGTAGAGGGCCGATTTTACACTGTTGAAAGCAGCGCGCTGCCGAGCCAGGCTCGCGCTGAGGTCGGGGTAGATGTTGACCCGGTGTCCCCGGAAAGCCAGTTCTTCTCGGCGCCTTGCCAGCACACGTTGTTTATCACCGTACCGGTGGAAGCAGACGATAAATACTCTGGGTTTGAACGAGTGCTTCCCTCCGTCGGCCATTGCTCTTCCCAGCCTATGCGCTCGATCCAAGGTGGGGGAGCTGGGGAACGCCACCATCCCGAAAACCTCCTGGAAAAACGAAGACATGAACTGGACTGGGTCAGATCCCTCCAGCTTCTCTGGTATCCCAACCACCCTTAGGTTCGATCTCCGCGAGCGGTTTTCTAGGTTCCAGCTTAGCAGTCAGTGTGTCATTTTTCAAGAGTAGCTCACGGCAGACAGATTCTAGCTCCGTAACTTTGTCGCTTTGGGTGGATAGGCTAGTTTCAATTGATTTGATTGTATTAGCGTGAGAATCAATTGTCTCTTTGATAGAGTCCAGAGAGTCAGTCACTGGTTGTAAAGCATTTTTAAGAAGAGAGGTTACCGATACCGTAAGATCCGCTAATAGAAGAGAGCGGAGGTTTTGCAAGTCATCTGGTAGTGTCGGACGATTAGCCTCAGCTTCTTCAGCCGGTGTGGTTAGCTCAGGTGTAGCAGCTGATTTAGCTGTGATCCAGGAATCTTTAGGATTTCTCCGTGGCGCTTTGTCATTCGGCATGTCTCCACTATATCTGTGGCCGTAAAAATGTACTTTGGCTCACAAGAATAAGAAAAGTTTCGTAAATAGTCAATTTATGAGGTTTTTAACACATCGAGTGCCACAGCGCTTCAGTAAAATTGTCTGCAGCCTGTGCCAGATTCACTTCCATTCAGTTGAAAACAGCTATAGAATTTTTTCTATTATGGCTATATTGACGGGGCTGGACTTTAACACTTTCAGTGCCACGGCCCTTGGGCAAAAGGTTGCTTGCTGTGCCACATAGGCCGCAATGCATTTTAAAACAGTCATATAATTTCTTTAATAATTACTATGTAAACACTGAACACGCACAAATAACGATGAGACTCTCTTCTATCACCTGCAAAAAAAAGTTTATTGATCCCATTTTCCGTTCTTTAGTTATGAGCCGGAGAAGATAGCTTGATTGAACGAAAAACAGAGCTTTTTTTCTACGAGCTGAGATAATGAGCCTTTTGTGAAATTAAACATTTCAAGCACATCACTGACTCTGAAGCTAATTTTCTGATGTAGTCACACCTCAAAAATAATTTCCTTCAATAAAACAGTGAAGGCAAGGGAATTTTGTTTGGAAGAATAATATTTTTAGCTGAAACCAGCAGCGCTGGCGCCTGCATGCGCTGCTGGTTGCAGCTTCTTGCTGATCTTTTGCTGCTGGTGGGCATCGGATATTCTGGCTTGCATTTGCCAACCCTGTCCTGCTGTCTGGGTCTGTGTTGTGTACTTGGCTCTGCGTGCCCACCTCCCCCCCTCCTCCTCCCCCCCCCCCCCGTTGTGGGAGGAGTGTCTCTCTGCTCTGCTGTTTTCTCTGCCTGTGCTCAGCACTGAAAAAGTCCGCTAGATCCTGCTTTTTTACAGCCGCGTGTACCAGCTCCCATGCTTCAAGTTGAGAATAATAACAAATCCACGGCTGATCATGCAAATGGGTGTTGCAGCGGACACGGAGGCTGTTGCAGCGGACACCGAGGTGCTCAATTGTGATAGCAGATTGGCTGCAGGGGCACAGCTAAACGTTGCTTCAATGAAGCCGCTGCATACGGACGGATGCGATGCGATTTCCTTCCCCCCAATGACTTCTTCTGTGTGTTTCACTCCACGTTCTCTCATCTGGAGAGCGCTGTCGCCACCTAAGGGTTCTGTAAAATAGGTTAGACACATTCAATACCTCTGATATTGTAAGAGGCGATGTAAGAGGCATAGATCGACACCCCCCCGTCAAAAAAAAAAATTCGAGTTATTGACGCCATTTGGCGTCGCTGGCACTCTACGGTAAATTTCTAATGACGCCATATGGCGTCGCTGGCACTGAATGTGTTAATGAAACATTGAACACTCCTGCTTCTTCCAAAGAAGAAATTTTGTTTCTAGACAGTTCCATTATGAAATGACACCCTCTGAAAAAAGTGCACTTTCAAGGGTTTTCTGTCGTTTTTTTTTACTTTCCAAGATATAGTCACTTTTATGAATACCTTTTGCACTCTAATTTCGAGCACATTCACTGACTCTGGCTGGTGTTTTCTGATGTGGTGGTGTGGTGTGGTTTCTGTGCAGCCTGCACCCCCCCCCCCTCCCCCCCCCCCCCCCCCTCTCCACCTCTGAGCTGCGGGCTCCTCCCACACGCACAGAGTTTGTTTTCTCGACTCCGTTTTTGCCCCGGACGGATCCCAGCGCGCATCAAGGAAATGATGCGCGCTGGCAAACGCGACTGAACGAAAAGGCTTGGCCGTTCGGCTTCGGATGCTGGCTTTCTGGCAGGAAATCGTGTGGAGATAGATAGAAGCATAAGAGCTCAGTTGTGAGCGCGGATGCAGCCGAGCCCACTCTCCGCTGCAGACAGAGCAATATATACGGCTCTGGCTGAAGCATGCATCGGTTTCCTCTTTGATCACGGCTTTCTCCGCTTTCTCCTGCACAAAGTAAAGGATCTGAGGTGGGTGGCGCAGCTTCCGTGACGATGTTTAAGGTGGCGCCGTGTGATCCCTTGAAGGGATTCATGCTCACTGGCTAGGTACGACCTTAAACAGCAGAATTATGGAATAATATGAATTATGATTTTAGGACGTCCACAGACGTCCTTGGCACTCCTCGTTACTTTTTTTTAGGACGTGCACAGACGTCCTTGGCACTCAATGTGTTAACAGGGTTTTAACGAGTGTGTGGGAGAGCTACAAATCTCCTGCCTGCTCCTACCGCATGCCCAACCGGAAAAGCTTGACCTGCCATTTATGTGTATTGTGACGAATCCTTCGTCCTTCTCATTTGCATATGAATTGACACAGTCAACACAGTTATCGACCTCGACACCGTCCACATAAAACGTTTCATCTTCATATGTGGGCTGCTCCACTGTCACTTCATGCACAGACTGTCTGTAAGGCTTTCTGTTTGTACTGCTTTGGCTGCGTGGTTTAGACTTGCAGCAGCTCTTGTAGTGGTTTAGCTTGTTGCAATGATGACACTGTTGTCCGAAAGCTGGACACTTTTCCCGCTTAGCAGCATGACTACCTCCACAGTTGTTGCATCTTGTGATGGCCTGGGAGAATGGCTGTGGTTTTGACTGGTGCTTTCTGCCTTGAAATGGCCTCACTGCATCGACACTGGTGGCTTGTGTGGCTAGCGTCTTGCTATTTTCTTCTGTCATCTCATGGATTCGACAGAGTGAGATTGCTTTGGCAAGTGTTAGTTCACTATCTCTCAGCAGAGATTTTCTTAAAGAGTCACTAATAATGCCACACACAATCCGGTCACAGATTAGCTCGTCAGTCAAATCTCCAAAGTGGCACCTTTTTGCTTTCATCTTCAGATCACTGAAAAATGACTGGATACTCTCACCTTGCTTCTGGTTTCTCCAGTGGAATTTGTGTCTTTCCATTGTCCTGTTGCTTTGGGGATTGCAGATCTCTCGAAACTTCCTCTTCAAACACTCCGGGGTCCTCCCTGGACTCCGCACGGGCAAGCACTGCTCCGCCGTCCCCGGGTGCACGCACCTCCGCTGCATAAACAAATGAACACTCCCGCTCAACTGCTTCTGGTCCAGCGAGGTTAAAGGGGGACTAACCCCCCAGATATGTATCAGAACAGTGATTTGAAAATACCTATGGAAAAAACCAAGAAATGACATATGCTCTTGTCTATACTAAACTCTTTGGCTGTGTTCAAGTCAAGATTTTTTTTCGGAAATGGACGCCATTACAGTTTGCCTACCGCCTCAAAAATAATTTATTTGAGGGGCAATATCTTTTATAAATATCAACAACTAGCCAACGCTGGTGGTCTGTATGGAAAGAGTGTTGCACAAAATGGTTGAAAGTGATATCAAGGCGAACTAGAAATTTAATTATTTTTGTCCCATTTTGTCCCATGTGTGTGTGCGTGGCTTGTCTAAACTTACGTTAAAAGAGCCTCGCTGCTCGCAGCACACAGCACAGTGAGGACAAACCTCTCGCTCTGGGGTAACACAATGCGAGATTTCTCCACGTAATTCCCTCGTCTAACTAGAGATAAACCGCGCAATGAAATCCGTTTTTAATTTGCGTTTTGGGGCTTTTCGTGATTCTTGTTAAAAGTTGCAGCACCTCTGATTTTTCCTCTCAGGGCGCAGGCAATGCAGGGCAGAGCTCTTCTCCTCCTCACAGACTGTTCCAATGCAAATCCCCCCGAGGAGCACACACACACAGACAGAGCCAGTCGCTCTGCTCTGCTGACTTGATTTCCTGAAAAGTTGGCGTTGCTTGTACACAGTGACGATATTATATTAGCCGATATGTTTAGAGAAGCTTTGTCACGTTGTCACGTCGTAGTATAGCGTTATATTTTACATGTCCGCTAAACTGCGACGAGATTTGTTTGCTGAAATGTCAGACTGTTGAAAGCCCCCGCCTCTCACTGCTGCTGTGTGCTGCTGCTGCGCGCGCCCCCGCGGGTGCATGAGAGAGCAGACTCTCCCGTTTGACTGGCCGAGAGAAAGTGCTTCCAAGTCGGACTGATAGCCGCGGAAATGTCAGACTGTGCTCTCTCTGCTCTGGCCGAGTCCGAGAGAGCCCAGCTGCTGCTGCGCGCGCCCCCAGAGAGGGGGCCAAGGGGAAAGGGGGTTCCAGAGGGTTGTACCCAGCTACCTGCAGGGGTTGGTGCTACGGGGGACGCACGGGGGCTGCGGCTGGAAGGGTCATTTCGGGCCTGAAGTGACACTCCGCTGGGTTCGTGAACTTTACTACTGGGGCAAACATAAGGAGGATGTGCGGGACTACTGCCTTCGCTGTGTTGACTGTAATGTGCTTCAGGTGGGACAGAAGCTGTAAAAAGGGGTGATGGAAATGGTGGTTGAAGTGAAGTGGGAAAAGGTCAGAAAGAAATGATGTAAATGTTGGGGTTGTGTTAAATGAATGGGGGAAAAGAAAGGAAATAATGAAAAACTAGACATTATGGAGTGCCTAATGGGAAACTAGACATTATGGGGGGTGTGGAAAAAAGAAAAGACTGTTGTTGGGAAGTAAGAAATGTAAACGGTGGTGGTGGAATGCGAAAAGAAGTGTGCTGAAAAATAAGAGACTATGTGGGGAAATTGATGTGGTGATGGAAAAATGTTGTGGGGTGTTGTGTTTTGGTACAGGGGGATATGTGTGGGTTGTGGGTGTCGCGTGGGAGCGACATTAAAGTTGGGTGGGGGAAATGTAGCGATCCAGGTAATTGCAGGTATTGTGGTGTTTCCGTGTGTAGCTAGGAACTGATATGTGTGGGTGTGTTCCTAGGGGGAGGGGTGTATATGTGACCAGCGGCCGGGGCGGATGTCAGTCTAACTAGTTGGAGTGGTTGCATGTAGAGCTAGCAGCGAAGCTAGCTGCTAGGAGCTATTGTGAAGCCAGAGAATAAAAGCCTTGTACCAACTTCAAGTCTCCGGTTCCTTGGCGAATTATCGATTCGCTACACTATAATAGTAACAATAATAACAATAATATAAACTATAATGTTAGCCTGTTATAATAGAGAGATATGTAAACATTTCGGTCTTGCAAACAAATATGTACATAGGCTAGGTGACAAAAGTTTAAAAGTTTAAAAATAGGATAAAAGGAGTTGAAGATATCTGTACAGTAGCCTAGGCCAGAGGTTCTCAAATGTTTTTCAGCGAAGGACCCCTTACAAGATAGAAAATATACTGGGGACCCCCCCATTCTGATTTGTGATTTTGGGCTAAGCTTAATTGTTTCCATGGTAACGTGCTTGACTTTTAAATTGATAGGTTTGTTAGATTAGAATTTAATCCATGAACCATTTTAAATTTAAAGCATAAAATATTTTTGTTGAACTATGAAGCTTTTGCAAAAAAATATATAAATATTTTTTTTATTTTCCTGAAAACCTTTCGTGGACCCCCTGGCAAAGTGCCACGGACCCCTGGGGGTCCCCGGACCCCCATTTGAGAACCACTGGCCTAGGCTATGTTAACCTGACGCTGCCAGATGGACGGTTTAGCTCCACATTTCACTAAACGTCGAGACAATCTCTTTTGATCTCACGAGGTTATTCATCTTGCAAGCAAGGTTAAGGCTATAGTGTCTGATGTACAAGATGTGCAGAGGGCGGACCCTAAGCTTGTGGTTGTGTTCCATAACCTTTTCCTGTCAAAACCGCTCACAAACCTTTCGCTAGTCTCTCTCTCTCTCTCTCTCTCTCTCTCTCTCTCTCTCTCCGCCCTCCGAGTTCATCATTTCCTTGTTCGGTGTGGCGCAGATTATTTTCTCCAGCTGAAGGTAGGCTATTGTAACAGTACTTTACTGACACTTTTACTCTAACTTGACTCTTTAATGAGACTGTTAACACTGTTAAAACTGTTAGCCTATTTGCTTATTTAGACTATCAAATGAACACACCTAGAACTGACAGAGGAGAATAAGCAGTCTGTCTTCTCTCTCTCTCTCTCTCTCTCTAAAAGATAGACAACAAAATGTTGGTTTTTAATCAATCCTACTCTTGATCATAGCATTACAGTGAACACAATTAGAACAATGCGCTCGTGCTAGGAAACTAGTTGATTGTGGTTCAAGCTCAGTCTGAAGTGGCTGTTGATGGACTGTGAGTTTGCTGTCAGTTAGCCTCAATGCGTTGAGGCTATATCATCTCTTGTAAAATGGAAGAACTTCTTGTCACATGTCGCTCTTCAGTCAGACACCATTTTGATATTGCAGACTGTGACGTCAGACAGATTTTAGATGCACTCTCATAGACCCTTCTCCGGGGCCCATTTTGTGTCGAAAAGGCAGGGTAAACACAGGTGCAAGCAAAACACTAATGAAGGTTTCAAACTTCCATTGGAATTTGGAAACCCTCATTAGTGTTTTGCTTGCACCTGTGTTTATTCTGCCTTTTTCACACAAAATGGCCCACGTGAAAAGGATCTATTCTCACTCGTCATTGAATTATATAGTGTAAACTCTTCTTCATGTGTGGTGTGTTTCAATTCTGGTTCCACCATAAAGCAACGAGGTTTGTAGCTTTCCTCTGCTTTACAAGTTGCTCGCCGTCAGCCACATGTTTGAACGTCTCTTGTGACATAACGTTGCATTTTGCTCCTGATGTGTCCACTTTCATTTCTGTTGACTTGCCATTTATATGTATTGTGACGAATCCTTGGTCCTTCTCATTTGCATATGAATTGACACAGTCAACACAGTTATCGACCTCGACACCGTCCACATAAAACGTTTCATCTTCATATGTGGGCTGCTCCACTGTCACTTCATGCACAGACTGTCTGTAAGGCTTTCTGTTTGTACTGCTTTGGCTGCGTGGTTTAGACTTGCAGCAGCTCTTGTAGTGGTTTAGCTTGTTGCAATGATGACACTGTTGTCCGAAAGCTGGACACTTTTCCCGCTTAGCAGCATGACTACCTCCACAGTTGTTGCATCTTGTGATGGCCTGGGAGAATGGCTGTGGTTTTGACTGGTGCTTTCTGCCTTGAAATGGCCTCACTGCATCGACACTGGTGGCTTGTGTGTCTTCTGTCATCTCATGGATTTGACAGAAGTGAGATTGCTTTGGCAAGTGTTAGTTCACTATCTCTCAGCAGAGATTTTCTTAAAGAGTCACTAATAATGCCACACACAATCCGGTCACAGATTAGCTCGTCAGTCAAATCTCCAAAGTGGCACCTTTTTGCTTTCATCTTCAGATCACTGAAAAATGACTGGATACTCTCACCTTGCTTCTGGTTTCTCCAGTGGAATTTGTGTCTTTCCATTGTCCTGTTGCTTTGGGGATTGCAGATCTCTCGAAAACTTCCTCTTCAAACACTCCGGGGTCCTCCCTGGACTCCGCACGGGCAAGCACTGCTCCGCCGTCCCCGGGTGCACGCACCTCCGCTGCATAAACAAATGAACACTCCCGCTCAACTGCTTCTGGTCCAGCGAGGTTAAGGAGTATATAAGCCTTTGTCTTCGCAGGCTTGTCATAATGTCAAGTCAAGTCAAGTCAAGTTTATTTGTATAGCACATTTCATACACAGAGGCAATTCAAAGTGCTTCACATAAAATGGTTGACAGGAAAAGAAAAGAAGAGAGTAAAACGAACATTTAAAAGCATCACAACAAAACTTTAAAAAAAGAGTATAAAAAGTGCATTAAGCAACTTCATTAAGAAATAAAATGGACATTTAAAAGCATCACAACAAAACTTAAAAAAAAAAAGTATAAAAAGTGCAATAAGCAACAGGCGCGGCAGTTGGAGAAAGAGCTAAAACTTTTAGAGGACTCATTGGGTTTGCATAGTAGCTGTCAGCAGTTAAAAGCGACGGTAAACATAAAAGTCTTTAGTCTATTTTCAAACGTAAGTAATGTGCTGCTGCAACAAAAATATCATATTCCCTCTCGAAGTTTCGCCAGCTTTCTGCAACGTTTTCATCAAAAACAACGGGGTCCGGTCTGCGAAAGCCGTCCGCCATGTTGTCTGACTATGGTCTCGTCTCTCCCCGGCAAAAAGAAACAGGTTGTCAGGCGGAAAAAATACTCACACAGGCGATGAGTTCGTACCTATTCTGACACCATGTAAACTCTTCTTCATGTGTGGTGTGTGAGTCAAGGATCACACTGTGAACTGATTACTAGTTTTAATAGCGAGAGTTGCGTGCAGATACATTGGCATGTGATATCGAACTGGCTACACGCTACCGGTACTCAGACACACACCGGGCTAGAGGCACGCTGATAGGCTTAGCATGTAAACACTACGGTGGCCCACAGTAGACAAACATGACATGCGATTATCAAATCATCTACATATAGTATATAATATAATGATATATCCTAAATTACTCCTCCATGCATTATTGTGTGCTGCTCTGCAGTTTACTTCACTGTAGATGATGTGGTTAATGTCTCCATCTAGTGGACAGACAGTAGTACTCTTTCAGGTAGACCATTATGATGTCAGACTAGACTAGACACGAAGTTATGAGGCCACACCCTCATATCACATGAACACACCCAGAACTGACAGAGGAGAATAAGCAGCGTCTGTCTTCTCACTCTCTAAAGAAATATATTGGGGGCAACTTTTGCCCTCACGGTCTAAAAATTGGGGGCTTTAACAACATTTTGGGGGCACTTTAAAAATAGTAATTAGTGCATAAAGTTGCTAAAGTGTAGTGAACAACAGCGCTGTTTGTGTGTGTTCTTCATCGTTGTCTTCTGGCATCCAGCTTGCAGGTGCTGAGTGTGTGATACAGATGGGATTTAAATCTATTGAATGAAAATACAATTATCAAAATATTGGGGGCAATTTTTGCCTCATGATCATGTTTTTTAGGGGAATTAATCTGAGATTTCTTGGGGGCATTTTTGCCCTGTGTGTGTGTGTGTGTGTGTGTGTGTGTGTGTGTGTGTGTGTGTGTGCGTGTGCGTGTGTGTGCGTGTGCGTGCGTGCGTGCGCATCTGTGTGTGTGTGTGTGTGTGTGTGTGTGTGTGTGTGGCCCCTGGCTAAATTCCTACACTGGCAAACACATAGATAAATACAGCTGTGAGAGAGCAGAATAGACAGGGTATATTATAGACAGGGTATACTGTCTGGGGCTGGGTGATATGGTTGAAATCAGTATCACGAATAGTCACAGGGGTCAGTTTAGAAACATAATGTATATCACAATATGGGTCATATATTAAGCAAAATTAATATTTGGTACTCCAATTATCGTATTATCATATATTATAATCACCTGGCGTTATGATGCCACTGAATAGACGACAAACGATAGTACTGGATTATCGCCCTTTGGCACAGCTGCTACTCAATCAGTCAGCTGTAGACATTCTGACTAGTCTAACCTTAACCAGAACTAACTAGCACAGAAGAAATCTAACTAATCTACCGCCTAGTCTGCCCTGTCCTGACCTAGTCTAATCTAGTCTAATCTTAGCCTGAACACTATACGATCACGGCTAATCTGCAGCCTAACCTTTCCACCTGTGAATTTATAGCCCCTGGATTGCCTCACCTTAAAGGAGAGGAGGAACCTTGTGAGGGCCGATGCAGCTTAGAGGCCAAACATAGACCCCAACTGGGGACCCTCCTCCAGGACAGGCTGAGATGCAATCGATGTTCGGCTAAACATTTGACTGTTGCAAATATGGAGATGAAATTGCCACAAAAAAGAGTTGGTTGGTAGTTGAAGGTAAATAAAAATAGTACAGTGGATAACCACAATAATTTTGCACTGTTTTTTTTAGAGAAGCATGACATTTCTCACATAGTTATTGAATACCATCATGCTTATTTTCAGATGTGGAGGGAAGGGAAGTAAGATTTGACCTCAAATCCAAGATGGCCGCTGATCCCATGGGTCTAATGTTCAAATGTGCTCATAACAGTTGTGCACTTTGTGAGAAAAGCATGACATTTCTCACATAGTGAGTGAATAGCCATAAGGTTTATTTTCAGATGTGGAGGGAAGTCAGATTTGACCTAAAATCCAAGATGGCTGCCAATCCCCCGAGTCTAATACCGCATTCAAGACAACTTGGAACACTGGAAAAATTAGCTCTGACCTGTAAAAAATGATTTGAACGCTTGTCGAGGTCGGAATTACATGTCAGAAATTCGGGTATCATTTCAGATCTCTAGTTTGTCTGAGTTGACATCATCAAAGTGTTTGTTGACCTAATTTGAGGTGCAATTATGCAATATGTGTTTATATTGTTTATATTTCGCTCTGATTATAGCAATATGTTGAATTCAATAGGGATGCACGATATATCGGCAATCATATCGGTATCGGCCGATGTTGGTCATTTTTTAACACATCGGTCATATCGGTATCGGTCAGATGTTGCAATGTTAATATCGGTTATCATTATCAGCCAAATTCTTCACATTGATATGAAATAATGCAGTAAATCTATGATTTATGGGCTTTTCCAAAGGCTTTGCAAATAAAGAAATGCATAACTTTTTCAAATTCAGTGTTAACATGTGTTTTTCAGTATGTACAAAATGTGATGATCATAAAAATGTGGTTTTATACAGATCATATCGACATTGGTAAATATCGGTTATCGGCCATAACAGCAATGTTAATATCGGTTATCGGCATCGGCCAAAATTTTCATATCGGTGCATCCCTAGAATTCAACAGCTATTTTACCAATGAAATTAGCTAGTTGAAGTTAGCTGTGTATGTTTTTGTAAATGTATCCTGTAATAACAGCTTGTAGTAATGACTGAGTGCAGCTAACAGCATGTTGGTGTGTTTGTGTGAAGGTGTTGTTGGCTCCACTATGAGTCAGTGTGAGGAGAGAGAGGAGGGGCTCTCTCTGTCTGAGGAACATGACAGCCGGACCAAAGCTAAGAGGTAAGATGAGATAACTGTTCTCTATCTCACAGCTCAGCAGTGACATCATTACAGCTCAGCAGTGACATCATTACAGCACAGCAGTGACATCATTACAGCTCAGCAGTGACATTATTACAGCTTAGCAGTGACATCATTACAGCTCAGCAGTGACATCATTACAGCTCAGCACTGACATCATTACAGCTCAGCAGTGACATCATTACAGCTCAGCAGTGACATCATTACAGCACAGCAGTGACATCATTACAGCTCAGCAGTGACATTACAGTTCAGCAGTGACATCATTACAGCTCAGCAGTGACATTACAGTTCAGCAGTGACATCATTACAGCTCAGCAGCAGTGACATCATTACAGCTCAGCAGTGACATCATTACATCTCAACAGTGACATCATTACAGCTCAGCAGTGACATTATTACAGCTTAGCAGTGACATCATTACAGCTCAGCACTGACATTACATCTCAACAGTGACATCATTACAGCTTAGCAGTGACATCATTGCAGTGACATCATTACATCTCAGCAGTGACATCATTACAGCTCAGCAGTGATATCATTACAGCTCAGCAGTGACATCATTCACCCTTCATTATCCAGAGTCAAAGCTCTGTCTGTCTCTGTTGTGTTGAAGGCCAGTCCAGCAGGAGAGAGCAGACTCCCCTGTACCCAGCTGTGTGTCCATGAAGAGTGACTGGTCTATGGATCCTCCTCTTCACTTCAAACATGGACAGCAGTCTACTGAGCAAAGGTAAGAATGGAAAGCAGATGAGTTTATTTGATTCTACTGAACAGAGGAAAGAAGTCATGATACTCTGTTGATTTAGTTTCTTCTTTTATTACAATTAACTATCCAGATTCCAGAAGGGTTTTGCTGAACATATTTTCTTTTGCAGCATTGCTCTGCCTCACATCCATAGTTACATATATTCATACCAGAGCTGCTCAGTACAACAACAGCCTTCTGCTGTTGGTGACTGAGCAGCTACCAGAACAGTCTGGGGGTTGAGATCTTTGCTCAAGGTCTAGTTGTTGGTAGTTTCACAGGGTGGAGAAAGAGTTACATATTCACCCTGACTTTCAAAGTTGTTACAGGGATTCAAACCGGCAACCTACTGGTCAAAAGCCTGCTTCTCTAACAGTTTCACTGCCACCACCCTGTTTTATCAATCGTTAGCAGGATCCAGCAGAAGAGAGCAGACTCCCCTGTACCCAGCTGTGTGTCCATGAAGAGTGACTGGTCTATGCATCATCCTCCTGTGTTCAAAGATGGACAGCAGCCTACTGAGCAAAGGTAAGAACTGAAAACAGACAAGTTTATTATTTGATTCTACTGAACAGACATAGTCAAGTCAAGTCAAGTTTATTTGTATAGCACATTTCATACACAGATGCAGTTCAAAGTGCTTCACATAAAATGATGATGAGGATGACATAAGAAAATAAAAAAAGAAGATAAAATAGACATTTCACAACAGCTTTGTCTTTATACTGTAGTTTGGACGCCAAGCATACCCTCTACTGGTACCTTGCGTCTTCTGTTGCCCGTACATGCCACAGCATTGGGTTTGCATAAAATCAGATAGAGGCAATTCAAAGTGCTTCACATAAGATGGTCGACACAAGAAAATAAGAGAATAAAAGAAGAGGATAAAATAGACATTTAAAAGCATCACATAGGTGAAATTTTCACTAGGGTTTCGAGGGACACCTTTCGAGGGACACCTTTTAAAACCTAGATTCTGTTGTCCCCCCATCCTTAGCAGGATCCAGCAGGAGAGAGCAGACTCCCCTGTACCCAGCTGTGTGTCCATGAAGAGTGACTGGTCTATGGGTCATCCTATGAATTTCAAAGATGGACAGCAGTCTACTGAGCAAAGGTAAGCAGGGGTGCAGCAAACTTGTCACCTTTCGGCGAAATTCACAGTTTTTAATCCAAAATAGGTCATTTGTGTGATTCGTGTAGATCTGTTGAGTGTTTGAAATTGGGGGGGGGGGGGGTGAGCCGGGCTCTGTCTGGCGCTGACTTCCGAGTTGTCAAAAACAGATTCACACTGATCACGCTATGACTGAGTGTGTGTGCCACAGCGTGCTGTCAATCTCCCCCCCCCCCGCATCATGCACACACAGAAAGGGAGGGAAATAGCAAAATAAAACGTTTTCAATGGCTTCTGTGTGCTTTATACTTGTGCAGACTTTTTATTTTGAAAATATCCGACTGGACGTCGTATTGTTATTATCGCTAACTAACACAGGAGTGCAGCCGGTCAGTGCGGTCTGCATCTCTGCTTCGTGAGCTGGATTAGCTCGCTGGCATAACCAGACGGACCAGACTCCAAAACAGATGAGATTAAAATGTGTCAGACACTGGTTTTGTATGCAGGAGACAAGGCTACAGCTGCAGGATCAAATGGACAAAAAGACTGCAACACCACAAACACGACCAGACCTCAGACAACAACTAACGATAAAGCACTATCCAGTGGCAGTATGGCCGCCTGTCACTCAACCGGGCCACGGCCTTAATTATGCATAACTTTAAACCTTTATTAAATGTAAACGGCTGAGACACAGCCGAAGAAGGGTGTGTCTGAGCTAAAAACTTTGGCACTTCCATGTGAATAATGGCTCGGTATTGGAAACTGTGTATTGATAATGTGTATATCGCGTGAAGCCATTGGAGCCGACCTCACAGTGGTTAGAGGACCCGCGCATCCGAGACTCTGAAGAAGGAATGAGTGATGAGTCTCGCGCTAGCTAGTTGGCTGCTAGCTGGCCGCTAGCTGCTCCGGTATGCTTAGCTTTTAGGTGATAGCTCAAACTCGATGTACTTCGGTGATATTTTAATTCCGTTTTACACAAGGTGCAAACTACTGTTGACTTGTCCACTGTGCCATTTGGGAGTTTTTCAAAGTAAAACGAGCCATTTAGAAGCATATTGCTGTCTTTATCCTCCATGCCTGCACAGGCAGGAGACAGGAAACGGCTGCGACCAGCTTGACTACAAGTACGGGTGCGATGAAGGGACAAAATAGCAGCAGGCGATTAACACGATTAAAAAAAAATAACGCGTTACGGTCGGCCCTTAATCGCAACGCTGACAGCCCTAATAACAACACTATTGCACTATTGAGGGGAAACATCTGAGCTGGCATTACGTTAAACCAAAAAGTATTGGAGGCAGTCGCGCACATCCAAAAAACGTAAAGCAGGTGCAGGAACCAAAAAACAGTACAAAGTGAAACACTGGAGCTCCAATTACCTTTTTATTTAGCCATCCAACATTGACGTTTTGAGCTACTGTTCTTCCTCACGGTGAAAACACACCGCACGCGACTCCTGCACGTAAGCTGAGCTGCGCGACCTTGTGCGCAGCCAGTTTTCATTAGGACACCATGTTAACAGATCTGTCAGTCCACACCGAATTGCGCGCAGCGCGCAGCTCACACTCAGCTCAGCGGACGCTCATGCCGCGCAACTCAGCCTGGATTTCTATTTTCCTGCGCGGCCATCTGCGCCCGTGAGCGACTCTGTCAAGCAGAACGATCAGATCAGGGCAGACAGGAACTCCCAAACCGGACATTCGTCAAATAAAACCAATTTCAAAGTGAAATAATGTTTTACTTCGTTTCGAACTCAAGCTCTCACTAGTGCCTTAAACGCTGCAACACAGCCCTATGGAAGACTGTTATTTTGCTCCAAAATTACTTTTCATTAAAACCTGACCACCCACCCGTAGGTGGCGTGGTACCCCCTGGGACTGACACGGAACCACGTGACTACGTCACGTCCTGCCAGCCCAGGGATAATCACTTACGCTTTCTTCCAGCCGCTGATAAGACGTGTTTTCTGAAAGCTCCACGGTTAACTAGGAGTTAGCTCTTTTTACATAGCTTAGATACTAGGCTCGTTCCGTCTCATTTGCCCACCTCAAGAGGGTCGCGTGGACGGGATAAAGCAGGCTTCGGGGACCCGACCCTGTACCCTTCACCCTGCGGCGTCGGAACAAGTCATCAAAGCTAAGAGTATCTTCCTTAGTTAACTGTTGTTTAGCTGCCGCCGTGCAGCTAATGTGAAACGTTTCCCTGGCGGGGTAACGTTGTTAGGCTTGAGCGCTGACTCAGGTCTGCACTCATAACTCTAGCTAGGTTTGCATACGTGCAGAATAGCTTGTACCGTTAGCACTAGAACAACAGGCTAAATAGCACAGTTGTCACAGATAGCTAGCTGCATCCGTGCGGTTGCTTCTGTTGCTAGGTACTTTAGGAACGCCGGCTTTAGAGCGCGCGCGTTAGATAGTTAGCTAGTTTGCTCAGTGCAGCTAGCTTGGACTACCTTGTAGCACTCCAGCTATCTGGCTGCGTCCCCAGACAGGGTAACGCACCCGGTTATTGTGGCAGATAGCTAACGTGCACACATGCAGTTAGTGTCTGTGTGCTAAGTACTTCGCGCCAGCTACCTCCGTGTAGGGCGCGCCTTAAGCGAGAGTAGTAGCTAGTAGCCATGCTCTTCAGTTAGCTAGTTAGCTAGCTTGCTCCCGTGCAGCCAGTATCTAGCGATGTGTAGCACTCCAGCTCTTACCGGTGCAGGCTTAGCTTGCACGTTAACCCCGTTTTTCCTGTTAGCAGAGAGAGGGGGAACAGCTAGGTGCTGTATTAGCTGTGAGGCTATGCTGGCCGGTTACGGCCGGCACAATTAATTGATGTACCTACATAAATGTAGTGTAGCTTTTACTGGCGTCTGAGATTTTAGCTGGGCGATTCGCTAGCTAGGTGAGCTCGCCCCGCACCTTGTGTGGGCCGCTTCTCTCAGTACTTACGCCATCTTAGCCAGCTTGCTTGTCTGCTAAGTGTTGCTTGCCTCGTGCAATTAGCATCTACTAGATTGCAACTCCCTCTGAGGAGTTTCTTCTGAGATTGACTAGCTTCGCGGGCCGCTGGCCGTTGCTTGCGGTCACGCTTGCTTCCCCGTGTTACTCAGGGTAGAGACGCGCTGCACCGGCCTGTGCGCAAGCTTGTGTTAGCGCACGCTTGTCTCTCAGTGCTTATGCTAGCTTAGCTAGTGGCTTCCACGTCTGTTCTCTCGGGTTAACAGGTTGTGGGTATTGGTGCCCCCCCTTCGGGATGGGCTATTGCCGCTTACGTTACCATTGCACGCGCACGTTCGCTAGCCTCCGGGTTGCTTACTGTCTAGCCTGTGCTTCTTGCTAGCTTGCTTAAGCAGTACTCCCGCTAATAGGGTGCGCCCTGCGGGAGCTTGCTATTAGTGGTTAGCTCCCTGCTTCCTCTTGCTACTGAGCAGGGAAGGTCAGGGAGGGGATGGGCCGTGTGTAAAACTACTTGGCCGAGTATGAACGGCACGTTAAGTGCGTGTTCTGCCTTGGGCACGAGCACGCTGCACAGGCGCCTTGAACCCTCGGTCTTGTCCGCAGCTAAGCTCTTGAGCGCGGACCAAGGTCCGCTCTCAAAGAAGTGTTAAAGCTAGCTTGCCTTGCATAGGTGCAGATAGCAATATTTAGTACTGTTTAGCACGAACGATAGCATTTTGCAGATAGCTGGCGTGCACCCGTGCAGTTAGTATCTGTGTGCTAAGTACATTGGGCGCGAGCTACCTCCGCTACAATAAGACATACTGCTCCTTGCTGGCGCTACGCGTCCAGCAGGGCTTACAGCTCGCCAAGGTCTGGGCTCAGTGCCAGCCTTTGGCTTGTAGCTCTAAGGACAAGCCCACCGCCCTTGGTGCCCAAGGCCCGGGGTGGTTGGGAGCTCTCCATGGGTCGCACTCCCTTGTTGGGGCGCCCCCTGCAAGTGCAGGGAGCCTGGCTGGGGGCACAGCGCACCTTGGTCCATGGCCACGGCCTGGCCTCGGTTGGCAGCGCCCAGGTCAAGCCCACCGGTTGGCTCACCAAGGCTGGGCTTAGTTCCAGCCTGCGGCTTGTAGCTTTAGACCCACCGTCCTCGGTGCCCAAGGCCCGAGTTCGGTCGGGGGCTCGCCCAGGGTCTCATACCCAGCATCAAGGCTCGCCTTGGTCCATGGCTACGGCCTGGCCTCGGCTAGAGGCTCCTAGGACAGCCCACCATCAATGGCACCAACGGCTCATTGCTGGTCGGGAGCTCGCCTGGGGGCCGCACTGTCGGACAAGTCCACGTGCGTCTCGAGAAAGAACGTTAACTCTGCAGTCCCCCCAGCCTGCGAAAGGCGCACGGCAGGGGGGGGGGGGGTTACTTCGATACAACAGCGCGTCAGTAGGCGGAGCTTGCGTAAGAAGTTCTCCCCCAGCATGCACAGCTTCTACGGAACTGTCCATGCGGCGGGGGGGCGTAGCCTCTCACGTCCCGCCCCCCCATCAGGGCACCGGATCAAAAGGTCCCGGTGCCCAGCAATATGCTCACGACGGGTTCCGCTCCTTTGGCCACAAGAGACCATCTTGTCCATGGTGACCGATCACCGGCAAACCTTAGGGTTTTTGCTGAACTGGCAGAAGAGTTGCCTCGTCCCAGCGCAGGCGGCGGCCTTCCTGGGGCTCGAGCTAGACTTCCTGCGAGCCTTTCGCCAGAGCGACAGGCTCGCACGGTTCGGACAGCAAGCCAAGGACGTTAGGTCTGTGCCCTCGGTGTCAGTGCATCAGTGCACAGTGATGTTGGGCCTGATGGCCTCAGCACTGCATGTGCTCCCGCTAGGGAGGCTACACATGCTCTCGTGGTCCAAATATGGTTCTCAGGCTTCGCCTGGACTCGGCCGGGGACCGTCATCGCAGGGTCCCTCTGACAGGTCAGGCCTGGCAGGCGCTGGCTATATGGGCGGACCCCCGTTACCTCTCGAGAGGTACTCGGGGGGGCCCTGTCCCGCTCAGGATGGTGATTCGCACAGACGCCTCCCTCTGGAGAGGGGGTGCGATTTGCGGGCATTTTTCGGCGAACGGCCGGTGGGAGGCTCAGGAGCTTTGCCACATAAACGTGCTAGAGCTGAAGGCGTTTCGCCGGGCTCTGCTTCAGGACAAGCCCACCATCAATGGCGCCGTGGGCCCATTGTTGGTTGGGAGCTCTCTTGGGGACCGCACTGCCGGACAAGTCCGCGTGCGACCAGACTCGAAAGAGAACGTTGCCTCCGCAGTCCCCCCGGCCTGCGGAGGTAACACTTCCAGCGGCTCACACATGGGCACCATGTGCTGATTCGCTCGGACAATATGGCAGCGATCGCCCACCTGAACAAACAGGGCGGTGTGCGGTCGGGGGCGCTGAACCATAGCGGGGATTCACCTGTGGGTGTATCCCCGTCTCCTTTCAGTGTCAGCGGTCTATCTGCCGGGACGGCGGAGTTACGACCGGCCTGCTGTCTCGAGGCAATCCCCGTTATACGGAGTGGTGCCTCCACCCTCGGGTGATGGAACATGGGCCAGGTTTGGTCACGCCTGCGTCGATCTCTCGCATCGCGGCGCGCGACACACTGCCCACTGTGGTTCTCGATCCAGGAGGACAGCCCCCGTTAGGTCATGACGCGCTAAAAGCACACGCGTGGCCGAGGGAGGGGCGCTATGCGTTTTCCCCCGACCCCCTGATCCGTCAGGTGTTGGACAGGGTGAGGGAACAGCGCCTCCGGCTCGTTTTAGTCTGTTTTGGCCCAGGCAGACATGGTTTGCGGACCTGGTCTCCCTGGCGCAAGATCCGCCATGGGCGTTGCCGGTACGGGCCGATCGCCTATCCCAGGCGGAAGGGGAGGTGTTCCACCCCTCCCCAGGCAGGTGGAAGCTAGCGGTCTGGCTCCTGAACCGGACCAGTTGCTAGCCCAGGGCTTGCCTGATAATGTGGGATGCACTATGCAGCAAGTAAGGGCGTGGATCCAGTGAACTGCAGTGTGCGACCAGTTCTCTGTTTCCTTCAGAGCCTGCTTGACGCGGGTCAGTCCCCGCAGTCGTTAAGGTGTACGTAGCCGCGATTCTGCTTGCCATATGGGAATTGAAGGGAGCCCCGTGGGGGCGTACCCTTTTGGTCTTGCGCTTCATGAAGGGGGCGCGTAAACTGCGCCCGCCGTCGCGGTGCGTTTTTTCCCCAAATCGGACCTGGTTACGGTGCTGGACGGGCTAACGGGTCATCCGTTTGAGCCCTTGGACTCCGCCGATTTAAGGGTTCTGTCTTTAAAGACCGCGCTGCTGCTGGCCTTGTCGTCAGGAAAGAGAGTTGGTGACCTGATTGCCCTCTCGGTGCAGCAGGCCTGTGTGGTTTTGGGAATGATGGGCGCAGGGTTACGTTGCGACCTAACCCGGCTTACCAACCTAAGATTATTAATGTCAGCTTTAGGTCTATGGTCATAGACTTATCAGCATTCTGTCCCCCGCCGTTCAGTTAGAGACGGGTGAGGAGAGACGTTTGCTCATGCTGTGCCCCGTAAGGGCGCTCTCGGCCTATGTGGCCAGGACGCGTTCTTTACGCATTACAGATCAGCTGTTGGTTTGCTTTGGGCAAAGGGCCCAGGGCGGACCCCTTTCCAAGGATCGCTTATCACACTGGAGTGGAGGCGATCGCGTTGGCATACTCTGCCGTGGGCAAGGTTCCCCCAGAGGGTATCAGGGCGCATTCTACGCGGGGTGTTGCGACATCCTCTGCGTTGTTGCGTGGTGTGTCGGTGGAGGACATGTGTGCCGCGGCCTCATGGTCCTCTCATCACATTTTTGTCAGGTACTACAGTCTCGACGTGTCCGGTTCGCAGTTCGCGCACGCGGTGCTGTCGGTGGCAAGAAAGTAGTATCGTTGCCACTCTAATATGTCAGACGGTTAGGCATAAACGTTGCCATATGGCCGTGGTTCACCGGTGCCTTTCGGGTCGCCCTGTGGGGTGCTCCCGGCAGCAAGGTCGGTTGAATGGAGGCACTAGTGAGAGCTTGAGTTCGAAACGAAGTAATACATTAGGGTTGTCCTACAACCCAGGTTTTACGAGTGAGAACGAGAGCTCTCACTACCCAGCCTTGCTGTGTCGATGCGTCACGGGGTGCGTCGGATCTCAGCGGGCTGGAAGAAATTAGAGTGATTATCCCTGGGCTGGCAGGACGTGACGTAGTCACGTGGTTCCGTGTCAGTCCCAGGGGGTACCACGCCACCTACGGGTGGGTGGTCAGGTTTTAATGAAAAGTAATTTTGGAGCAAAATAACAGTCTTCCATAGGGCTGCGTTGCAGCGTTTAAGGCACTAGTGAGAGCTCTCGTTCTCACTCGTAAAACCTGGGTTGTAGGACAACCCTAATGTTTATTTACGTTGTTGATTGCCCCTTTGGAAGTGTGCAAAGAGAGAAACAGCAGTTGGAGAGGGGGAGCAGCTTCTAGGGGCTTGTTGCCTGCGGAGCAACAAGTAGAGAGCTAGGACTCGCCTTCTCTCTACAAAAGCACGCACTGGGAAAACGGGAGGAGAACAGACTTAATATGATGCAATTGCATTTTATAATGTCGAAGGTAGCCATTAACAGTTATCCCAAACATATTCCTTTGTATATTTATGTCGTTATTTACTACCCATGATAACGAAGACAGTAGATCTGGGGCAAAATATATAGCGGACAAGCAGAGCACGCAAAGTGAGCTGCGCTCTCTGTGTGGACACTTTAAGCGACTTCTGCGCGGAGGTGCGCTGCGCGGCGCATGCGCTCAAGTTCCGCGTACCGGTGTGTCCCCGCCGTCAGACATAAAAATTGTTACAAAGACGCCATGTTTAAATACACTCGTCATGTGATAGTCACATGACTTCAGAAAAGATACATAAAAGTTACATAAAAGCCACAGATGCACAACAACAGACACACAGTAGACAAATTATGTTTACATAACCATCAAGTATATATACAGGGTAAAAATACATATAGATCAGACCCTTAGGGCCCTATCATTGTACGGCGCTATCCTTTGCGCTGCCTTTACGCTGCGTTTGCGCGCCTCTTATTGCTATCTTCCCAGCGTCTTAAGCTATTGTCTGCCTCCACCGTCCAGTTTTGCGCTGTGATGACACAGGTGTAGGCATGGCCCGGGCGTGTCGGTGGGCCTCTAGCCTATCATGTGTCTCGCACAAGTGTCATTTAGTGCTGTGGGGAAGATACCGTCGGTATGTGCCGAGCACAAAGAGAGGTTTGGGAGTTGCCCGTTCCAAAATAGGCGTTACAGAAAATGTTGGTGTTGGTGTTAGAAAAAAATCGCATTACATTACATTACATTACGTCATTTGGAAGACGCTTTTATCCAAAGCAACTTACAATAACACCAATAAGAAATCGCCTTAGGTGCTCTCAATTTTAACGTCAGGAAATAGCTGGTCTTAGCACAAACGCAGACGTACGCCTGAGCGCAGACAGTCTCTACATCTCCGTGCAGTGCAGGAAGTCCTTGCTTGGATACATTTACTCACGGCATGGATGTCACTCTCCTCGCGCCTGCACACACTCTTCTCTCCTCGGAATGCCACGTTGAGTTTCAACTATAGCCTACATTCCAGAAAAAACACACCTTGATTTAAAAATGAGAATTCGTTTGTCATGGTTTTATTAGGCTACATAATTCCTGACCATACAGGTCTGTGGTGTAACATTAGATTACTTTAGGTAGGAGACCACATGCCACAGGCATTACCACACCAAAGGCCAAAAGGCCATCATACCTTGGGAATGGTATGGTCTTAAGAGTGGCGCTTCTCAGGGGCGGAGCGACCCTATCAGCCCAGAGGGGGCGAAGCTTTTAGGGGGGCCCACGCCGCCGGCCGCGAAGAAACATTTGCCTTTTTTGCATGTTTGAATCTGTTTTAGCCATATTTAGTGGAATATCTCATTTTAAACACACCAATGTTATTGTCTATTGATTGAATTCCTCTCACACTCAGTCACACCACTGACTTTATTAAATAAAGTCATTTTAAGTCCGTGAATATGTATTTCTCCACTCTTCTTCTGGGGGCGTGGCCGCGTTTCAACTGCACAGCAGCGCCACGCCCCCAGAAGAAGAGTCTCTGAAAAGGGAAAGATACCGTTAACGGCTACACAAATAAGCATAGTACTCGTAAACTGAAAGTTAACAAACACCGTTGCCAGTCCGTTATGAGGGAAGACACCCGTGGCTACGTGTGAGTACTTTTGTCTTTGTGATTCGTGCATGTTTGAAGCCAGCCGAGCTTGCTTTGGGTCTGACTTCCACGGAGAAGGGCAAGCCGTGCGCAACTCTAAAGGAGAATCCATTTAGAGTTGCGTGTCGCGGCTACTTGGACCCCATGACCACTCCTGACACCTGAAGAAAGAAATCAGCACCATATAAACAATAATTAGATGTGAGCACACTGTACACACTCAATAAGATCCAAGATGCACTGGGTGCTACGGGTGTCCTCCTCCCTTGTGTATGAAGGGAGGGCTGTCACTAAGGGCTGAAGAGAATGATCCACAAAGGCCGAGATTCTTTCAGTGACGGAACCCATAGCAGCAATTATGGAGCGTCCAGGGGGTGTGTCCACAAATGATTTATGAATTTTAGGAAGGGTGTAAAATACAGGTGTGATTGGATACTCAACTTTCATAAATGCGTGTTCAGGTTTCGTGATAAGTGTATTTTCAAGGAGCTGGTTGAGTAGACTGTGAACCTGTGTCTTAAAGACAGAAATGGGGGTGTGATCCAACTTTCTGTAAAACTTAGAGTTGTTGAGTTGCTTTTGGATTTCCCTGTCATATGAGTCGCGGTTGAGGACCACGATAGCACCCCCCTTATCTGCACTCTGAACCACCAATGTTTTATCATCCCTTATAGCCTTAAAGGTCCCAATTCGTGCAGCTGTAACCTCTTAAAAACGTATGTCTCTGCCCATAAAACATGATTCTGGATTAATTTGTCGAAAATATAGCAACCCCTTTTGTTGTGACGGAGTTGTCCCTTCCTCATCTCGTTGCGTCCCAAGAATGGTCTGTTTCTATAATATATTCAGAACTAACAGTTCCCATTGGCCGCTGAGGGAGAGCCCGCCCCAGGCTCCCAGCGGCCAATCAGATTAGCGTATGTGGACCAGCACGCTAGGTTGTGTCCACAACTAACGATAGCAACGCTACGCTAAAGAGGACATCTCAAAATGCCCAGACTTACCGAATGCACCTCGTCCTCCGCAGTTGCTGGATCACGTACAGTTGGCGTCGCTCCAGCTAGAAGTGTTAATTTTGTGGCTATAGACAAAATGGTGCAGGTAGCTTGTGTGAGAGAGATGCGCGCAGTACGCTTGAGGACCATCGTGACGTCCCAATACCCCGTCTGGGGAACAGAGCGTTAGGGGGCGTGGCTTGAAGGAGGCTGCAGGGGGAAGCTGGATAGGGACAAATCCAACTGTGGCAGTTCTGAGCTTGTGACCACTCATTACAGGGAGGGATGACAGCAGTATACTGTATATGCATTTACAAGTAAAAACAGCTTTTGCACGGAATGGGACCTTGAAGTTCATCCAGTTGTTCCTTAGATAGATTATTCCTCACTTTGTACTCCTTTCTTTTACTAAAGATAGTAGACGCATCCCTCTCAACCAGTCTACAATAAATGTCCAGAGATGGGTTTCTGTACTTGGGAGGTATAAAGTAGGATTTACCTCTAAACTTGGTAGAGGGTTTCAAAGGAGTGGGACTGCTGTTAGGAGTATCATGTGGCTCTGTGTTCGTGGTGGGTTGAGGCAGTACATCCTGTGTGCTGCTGCTGCTGCTGCTGCTGCTGAGGACAGAGTTAGTAACCTCATGTGTATGAGCAGTCTCAGAGTGGCCATTACGTTACGTTAAACCAAACCTGGCGAGGATGCATTTGATTAGTGTTCATGTTAGCTGCTGTGGCTAGCGAACACTAGCTCAACTGGCGTGGCCTGCTCTCAGTAGGGCTGTGAATCTTCACTGGCCTCACGATTCGATTCGATTACGATTCAGAGGGCTACGATTTGATTCGATTACGATTATCGATGCATCTCGATGCATCTCGATGCATCTTAAATCGATGCATCACTTTTTTCCGCAATACATGATTTATTTTTTCTCACTGTGTGGCTACTTTTAAAATAAAAGTGCATTTGGAATTGCATTGTATTATGATCCATAATTAAAATAAACAACTGCATGTACTTCCATTATATTTTATTTGATTATTTAAAAAACAATTAAAAGAAAAATAATAATAATAATAATTTAATAATCGATTTTTGATATTTGTGAATCGATGCAGAATTGTGCACGTCCGCATCGCGATGCATCTTATAATCGATTATTTTTGACACCCCTAGCTCTCAGGCACTCAGGCTGATCAAACGTATTCCCCGTATTCAAAGCACTTAAACACACAATCCCTGGAAGTTTCATTTCAGGTAAAGATGATTCTATATGGTTTACGCCAGCTCTGGGAGTATGAACTCCAAAATCCAATCCACTAACATTATTAAGCTAACCAGGAGTCCCACTATAAACCAAATAGGGACTTTTGAGTTGAGCTATATGCATAACTGGACAGAGCCATCATCTGTTTGGAGACCAATAATAAGGAAAACAAACACACACATTACATAAAAAAAATCTGTCAACATCACATAGTGTATTTTCTTTCATCTTTAATCTTTCCATGTCTTCCCCATTCACTTCAATAGAACTGGCCCCAATGCAAAATTCAAACAGATCAGTAACATGACAATAAACGTCTAAATTACTAGGCTGCCTTTTGTCATTGTGTTTTATCTGCAGACGAAGCGGTTCAGTTCAATACAAGCCTTTATTTTTTGTATTGTTTAATTGAGTGATACTTTACTAAAACAATCATATATATTATATCAGAAGTGCTCTTTGTTTTGTGTTCACAGTAGTGATGTCAGTTAGATTTGGTTAGGTCAGAGCTATGGAATAGTCTTTTAAGTCATCCATCTTTGCTCAACACATCTGTCTTTTGTCAGCCCAGGTGTGCATAAAATACAGGTTAAGAACTTATTTCTTCAAATGCAAAGATGTGAAATAATTATCGGTTATTGTATCCGTTATCAGCCAGGAGAAGCAGATATTTATCGGTTATCGTATTGCCTGATTGATTGATTGATTGATTGATTGATTGATTTATTCGATGAATGACAAAAAGTAGAGCACATCATACACAAAAATATAAAGGCCACTCATACATCACCATCAAGGATAAAAACACAATAAAGTCCGAGGACTTGTTTCCATTGTGGTCCTTGGTCTCGGACAGACAACTCAGGCCAACATAAAAACAGGCATAACAACAAAGAAACATAAAACTACTTCAAACATATAGACTATTAAAAAAAAACCATTTAAAATGTTAAAACAGTTTTAGCAAAAGCAATATAAAAGACATTTGAAACAGGACCCAATCCCGAAAATAAAAAACACATTAAAAAACCAATCTAACTAAAATAAATAAAATAACTGTAAACAGGCTATAAATTAACAATACTCAAAATATTTACATTTACATACCAGAACCAGTCATGAACCAGATTTTGAGAGAGGTTTTAAAGCTGCTCAAGGTGTCTATCAGCTTCAGGCTGTCCGGAAGGCTGTTCCACAACAGCCCGGCTGAGTATTTGAAAGAATTTTGTTCATACAGCTCTTAAATTTAATGGGGACAACATTGTGGGAGCTCCCTCTGGTGGAGTAGTTATGAACGTCGTTTACCTTGGTGAAATAATTTTGGAGATATTTAGGGACCATGTTATGCAAGATCTTATGGACCAGGCACAGCTTGATTTGGTTCACTCTTTCCTCCACTCTGAGCCATCTGAGGCTGGAAAAATGGCCAGGCAGGAGGTGGGTTCTGGGATGGAGAGAGTGTAGCAGCCGTACTAGTTTGTTTTGTGATATTTGAAGTTTATTTTTGAGGACCTTGGTGATGCAGGTGAACCAGGAGGTACATGCATAATCAAAGTGACATTGTATCAAAGCGCCCGCCAGAATTTTTAGAGTACTTATGTCTAGGAAGGAGGAAAGTCTGGCCAGGAATCTAACCTTCTGATTTATTTTGGAGATGGTTTTTAAAGCCATACTCTCTCCCGATACTTTGCTGTCCAGGATACAGCCGAGATATGTAATTTCCTCCTTGCTTTCAATGGTCACATTGTCGACTGTGATGGTGAAGCCAGGGGATTTTTTAAGTTTGGCGTTAGAGCCAAACAGAATTGCCTCGGTTTTTCCTAGATGGAGAGATAATTTATTATCTACTAGCCATGTACTTACTTTCTGGAGTTTGTTGCTAAGAATAAGTTCTACCTCCTCTTTCTCTTTGTGGGAGACCAGGAGAGCCGAGTCGTCCGCAAAGAGAAACAGGTCGCAGTCACATGCCGACTTCATATCATTTACATAAATTAGGAAAAAGAGTGGACCCAATATGCTCCCTTGGGGCACCCCGCACCGTAGGGGGAGAGGGGAGGACAGGGTACCGTTCACATCGGTAACCTGCTCTCTTCCCTTTAAATAAGACCCCACCCATTTGAGGGAGGTGCTGTTAAATCCCAAGGACCTGAGCTTGTACAGGAGGATGTCATGGTTCACTGTATCGAATGCCTTCTGAAGGTCCAGCATGACCATCCCACAGTACTTACCAGAGTCCACTTCTTGCCTTATGAAGTCGTTTAGATAGAGCAAGCAGGAGTCTGTTGAATGTGACTTCCTAAAGCCAGATTGAAATTCATACAGCAGACTATGCAATGATAGATAACTGTCTATCTGATCAAAAATGACTTTTTCGATTACTTTTGATATTGAAGAAAGAATTGAAACAGGACGATAATTTCCTGGTTCCAGTTTGCTTCCTTTTTTGTGTAACGGGGCTACTTTAGCCAATTTGAATTCACGAGGAATCTGGCCTTGTGTTATGGACATATTAATTATAAACGTTATAGATGGGGTGATGACTTCAGCTGCATCTCTTAGAAACCTGGACGGGATGTTATCAAGTCCGGTTGCTTTAGATGGGTTCAGGGCCTTGAGTCTTTTAAGCACCTCCCCTTCAGACACTTCTGTAAAAGAAAAAGCATCTGTCTGAACGTTCATCTTTTTGTAGAATGAATCAACATGGCTCTCACCAAAGACCCCTGTAAAAGTCGGTAGTTTGTTTACCAGGGTGTCTGCTATAGTGGTGAAGAACCTGTTGAAGCAGTCTGCAACTTTACTTTTATCTGATGTAACTGTGCCCTCTATAATCAGGGTCTTATTTATGGCTTTTGTCCTAAGTCTGTTGTTTTGCCCTAGATGTTTCAAGGTTTTCCATAGTTGTGAAGGATTATTTTTGTTTTCTGCTATAGACTCCCTGAAGAAGTTTGCCTTGGCTTTCTTAATAAGCTGGTTTGCCTCATTTCGCAGTATTTTAAATGTGCGGAAAGAGGCGGGATCTCTGTGTGTTCTAAAGTGACTAAAACTGACATTTCTTGCTTTTATAGCCTCTATAATGTCAGTGTTGACCCAGGCTTCTGACCTGGCTTTGATCCTGGACGTCTTCAGGGGAGCTAATCTATCAACAGCAGACAAAAATAATGTTTTAAAGTAGCACCACGCTTCATCCACTGAGGAGCTAGAAAAGACATCTGACCAGTCCAAACTAGCCAGGAAGTCTGATAGAACCTCTGTATTGTAGTTTTTCAGAGACCTGAAAAAAATCCATATCGTACATCCCTAATTTACAGTGGATTTCACTGTGTGTGTGTGTGTGTGTGTGTGTGTGTGTGTGTGCGCGCGTGTGCGTCTGTGTGTGTGTGTGTGTGTGTGTGTGTGTGTGTGTTTGCGTGTGTCCGTGTGTGCGTGTGTGACATTATATGACCTAATACTTCATGTGTTCTCCAGAGTCCACCAGGAGGGGTCAGAGGTTCCCAGTGGTCAGTCTGTCCAGGAGCTTCAAACAGACCTAGACTCCATATTTATGGTGTGTAAATGTACAACACATTTTACTGCAGCTACTGAATTACAAAACAACTACTCTGGTCTGTTGTTGTTGTTGTTGTTTCTCCTCTAGTCTCTCCCAAGACTCAAACATTATGTTGAATCCCTGCGCTCCGCATACTACACAAATGAGTCTGTGCCACTTCACAGCCACTGCTGGGGTTTGAGGGCGGGTCTAGGCGGGTTGAAATTGAATGAGTGACAGGTCATAGGACCAATGAGAGAGCGGTTCGAAAAAGGGGCTGCGCCTCCCGTGCAGAGCCATGTAGATAGAAGAGTCCCCGTCTTTTACTCTCAAGAGTTCCAGGAATTAAGGTCCTGGATTAAGCAGCACTGCCGAGTTGCAGCAAAATAGACAGTTTGTGTTGTACTCTGAAAGGGTTTCCCCCCCTTGAATCAAATTGTACATTATCAGCTTTATTTTAGCATGCAAAAGTAGCGCGAGACCCATTCCTGGCTGTTCATTGGCTAATGAGTCTCACATTTTGGTCCTCCGCTGACGCCACTCTCTCTCTAGAGGACACTACTCCCGTGTCGTCTGATCGCAGATTGCAAAGTCGTTACTGAGTGGTGGAGACTGAATCCATGCAGTAACGTAGTGTATCAGCGTAACAACTCTCATGGGTCTGGCGTTGAGACTATTTCTCCCCAAACCCTGTTCCATCAGAAGGTATTTTGCCTACTTCCTGGTCATTATTGTAGATAAGAATTTGTTCTTAACTAACTTCTTGCATGGTAAAATAAAGATTGTTGATTGATGAGGTCTTCAAGCTGCACTCTTTAGACCAGTGGATCTGATGTTATTACAGTATTATTATTTTTCAGAATGTTTAATTCAAATGTTATTCTGTTGCAGCTGCTTGAGGAGAACATTGTCACTTTTGTGAAGAAGGAGCTGAAGAGAGTCCAGCTGGTTCTGAGTCAAGATTACCCAGAATGCTTAGAGAGTCCGAGGGAGGAGGAGGAGGCTTTTCTAAACATCACACTGCTCTTCCTGAGGAGAATGAAGCAGGAGGAGCTGGCTGACTCTCTGCAGAGCAGTAAGAGGCTTTAACAGCTTTAACATGATGGAGGGAGGAAGTGGTGGCAAAATGGGAGATATATGATTCCGGTAGTTAAATATAGACATTTCTCAAGAAAGATTGATTCAATTCCAGATTGCAAAATAATATTCACAATCCTCATGAATCATCAGATAAAATCATTGATTTATTCATGTGGGTGTATAATGCTGAACACAGTATTATTTAAGAACAAATGCCACCACAGATGCATTTCACATTGGGTAGCACACACAGTCAGGACCTGTTTGTCCACCAGTGATGAGCAGAATAGATGCCATGTGGTTAGGAAAAGTATGCATTCACAGATTAATATTTACACTTCTCATATTTACAGCAACATCCACTGATTGATGTAATTTGTACTTTCAGAAACTCTTGCTGGAGTGTGCCAACGTAATCACAAATCCAGTCTGAAGGAGAAGTTCCAGTGTCTGTTTGAGGGGATTGCTAAAGCAGGAAACCCAACACTTCTGAATCAGACCTACACAGAGCATTACCTCACAGAGGGAGGGAGTGGAGATGTCAATGATGAACATGAGGTGAGACAGATTGAAGCAGCATCCAGGAAACCAGTGAGACCGGAAACAATAATCAAAAGTGAAGACATCTTTAAACCCTTACCTGGAAGAGATGAACCAACCAGAACATTGATGACAAAGGGAGTGGCTGGCATTGGGAAAACAGTCTTAACACAGAAGTTCACTCTGGACTGGGCTGAAGACAAAGCCAACCAGGATATACAGTTCACATTTCCATTCACTTTCCGAGAGCTGAATCTGCTGAAGGGGAAAAAGTACAGTTTGGTGAAACTTCTTCATCACTTCTTTCCTGAGACCAAAGGAATCTTCAGATTTGACAAGTTCCAAGTTGTGTTCATCTTTGACGGTGTGGATGAGTGTCGACTTCCTCTGGACTTCCAGAACAACAGGATTGTGACTGATGTTACAGAGTCAACCTCAGTGGATGTGCTGCTGACAAACCTTATCAAGGGGAAACTGCTTCCCGCTGCTCACCTCTGGATGACCACACGACCGGCAGCAGCCAAGCAGATCCCTCCTGAGTGCATTGACATGGTAACAGAGGTGAGAGGCTTCACTGACTCACAGAAGGATGAGTACTTCAGGAAGAGATTCATAGATAAGGAGCAGGCCAGCAGAATCATTTCCCACATCAAGACTTCACAAACCCTCCACATCATGTGCCACATACCAGTGTTTTGTTGGATCACTGCTACAGTTCTGGAGCTTGTGTTGAAAACCAGAGAGAGAAGTGACATGCCCAAGACCCTGACTGAGATGTACATCCACTTCCTGCTGCTTCAGTCCAAACAGGCGGATGTCAAGTATCATGGGAGTGCTGAAACAGATCCAATCTGGAATACAGAGAGCAGGAAGATGATTCTCTGTCTGGGAAAACTGGCTTTTGAGGAGCTAGAGAGAGGCAACCTAATCTTCTATGAAGCCGACCTGAAAAAGTGTGACATTGATATCAGAGCAGCCTCAGTGTACTCAGGAGTGTTCACACAGATCTTTAAAGAGGAGCGTGGGCTGAACGAGGACACTGTGTTCTGCTTTGTCCATCTGAGCATTCATGAGTTTCTGGCTGCAGTTTATGTCTTTCTGTCCTTCATCAACACTGGTGTCAATCTACTGTCAGAAAGTCAATCAACATCCTGGTGGTCAACACTATCAAGCGACAAATCTAAACTAACACACCTCTACCAGAGTGCTGTGGACAAGGCCTTACAGAGTCCAAATGGACACCTGGACTTGTTCCTCCGCTTCCTCCTGGGTCTTTCACTAGAGACCAATCAGACTCTCCTAGGAGGCCTGCTGACACAGACAGGAAGTAGTTTGGAGACCAATCAGAAAACGGTCCAGTACATCCAGGAGAGGATCAAGGTGAATCCCTCTTCAGAGAAAAGCATCAATCTGTTCCACTGTCTGAAGGAGCTGAATGACCATTCTCTAGTGGAGGAGATCCAACAGCACCTGAGTTCAGGAAGTCTCTCCTCAGCCACTCTCTCCCCTGTTCAGTGGTCAGCTCTAGTCTTCATCTTACTGTCATCAGAAAAAGAGCTCGATGTGTTTGACCTGAAGAAATACTCTGCTTCAGAGGAGGCTCTCCTGGGGCTGCTGCCGCTGGTCAAAGCCTCCAATAAGTCTCTGTAGGTGCATGCATAACTTGATGTCTTTAATATGAAATGCAATATACAGAAAAAACTATTTTCAAATTTCTTGTTTATGGCTAATTCTTCCCCAGGTTGATTGGCTGTAAGCTGTCAAAGAGAAGCTGTGAAGCTCTGGCCTCAGTTCTCAGCTCCCAGTCCTCTAGTCTGCGAGAGCTGGACCTGAGTAACAACGACTTGGAAGATCCAGGTGTGAAGCTGCTCTCTGCTGGACTGGAGAGTCCACACTGTAGACTGGAGAGTCTCAGGTCAGTATCCTTTAAGCCCATGGTACACCAATCAAACCTTCTCCAACAAACAGACAAACACAGATGTTTGATAAAAAAGAGGTAGCTGTCCAGTGTGGTTGCAGGAAGTTCCCCAGGTGTTGAATGGAGCAGAGAAAGACATCCGAGGCACTCTGAATAATATTAAAAATCCTTTATTCTAAACGTGGAAACCAACGCGTTTCGACTCAAAGAGTCTTCATCAGGGTAAAGACTCTTTCAGTCGAAACGCGTTGGTATCCCCGTTTAGAATAAAGGATTTTTTATATTATTCAGAGTGCCTCGGATGTCTTTCTCTGCTCCATTCATTACATTCAACACCTGGGGAACTTCCTGCAACCACACTGGACAGCTACCTCTTTTTTATCTTATATCTATGTATGCCCGATCCTGGAAGAGCACCTGATTTTTACTCTGCCATTTAATATTGATGTCTTTGGTGTCTCCTTGACCCAATGCAGCACTCCCAATTGTATCTTTATAAACACAGATGTTTGTTTGGTGCCCCGTTGCTGCCTGTCGTTGTTTGGAATTTTTTGGAGATGTTTGGTCAGATTCAACATGTTCAACCCTTTATAGAGGTCTTCACAGCTCTACTCGGGTATTACACATAATGATAGAATAGATAGCGATAGAATCGGACCCGACCCGAGCCCTAATTGATCATAATAAATATGGACCCGGACCCATACGGGTCTCAGGTCGGGTCCCAGGTCCTAGGCTCCGAGTAGCCCCGTGAAGACCTCTATAAAGGATTGAACATGTTGATCAGCGCTGATCACGAGAGAAACGTATGAAAACACACAGCGCGCACAGAGGAGGCTCTCCTGGGGCTGCTGCCGCTGGTCAAAGCCTCCAATAAATCTCTGTAGGTGCATGCATAACTTGATGTCTTCAATATGAAATGCAATATACAGAAAAAACTATTTTCAAATTTCTTGTTCATGGCTAATTCTTCCCCAGGTTGAGTGGCTGTAAGCTGTCAAAGAGAGGCTGTGAAGCTCTGGCCTCAGTTCTCAGCTCCCAGTCCTTGAGTCTGCGAGAGCTGGACCTGAGTAACAACGACTTGGAAGATCCAGGTGTGAAGCTGCTCTCTGCTGGACTGGAGAGTCCACACTGTAGACTGGAGAGTCTCAGGTCAGTATCCTTTAAGCCCATGGTACACCAATCAAACCTTCTCCGACAAACACAGATGTTTGTTTGGTGCCCCGTTGCTGGCTGTCGTTGTTTGGAGATGTTTGGTCAGATTCAACATGTTCAATCCTTTATAGAGGTCTTCACAGGTCTACTCGGGTATTACACATAATGATAGAATAGATAGTGATAGAATCGGACCCGACCCGGACGCTAATTGATCATAATAAATATGGACCCGGACCCGTACGGGTCTCAGGTCGGGTCTCAGGTCCTAGGCTCCGAGTAGCCCCGTGAAGACCTCTATAAAGGATTGAACATGTTGATCAGCGCTGATCATGAGAGAAACGTATGAAAACACAGCGCGCGCAGAGGAGGCTCTCCTGGGGCTGCTGCCGCTGGTCAAAGCCTCCAATAAATCTCTGTAGGTGCATGCATAACTTGATGTCTTCAATATGAAATGCAATATACAGAAAAAACTATTTTCAAATTTCTTGTTCATGGCTAATTCTTCCCCAGGTTGAGTGGCTGTAAGCTGTCAAAGAGAAGCTGTGAAGCTCTGGCCTTAGTTCTCAGCTCCCAGTCCTCTAGTCTGCGAGAACTGGACCTGAGTAACAACGACTTGGAAGATCCAGGTGTGAAGCTGCTCTCTGCTGGACTGGAGAGTCCACACTGTAGACTGGAGAGTCTCAGGTCAGTATCCCTTAAGCCAGAGGTTCTCAAATGTTTTTCAGCCAAGGACCCCTTACAAGATAGAAAATATACCGGGGACCCCCTTATTCTGATTTGTGATTTTGGGCTAAGCTTAATTGTTTCCACGGTAACGTGCTTGACTTTTAAATTGATAGGTTTGTTAGATTAGAATGTAATCCATGAACCATTTTAGATTTAAAGCATAACATGTTTTCGTTGAACTATGAAGCTTTTGCACAAAAAACAAAAACGTTTATTTGTATTTTCCTGAAAACTTTTTGCTGACCCCCTGGCAAAGTGCCACGGAACCCTGGGGGTCCCCGGACCCCCATTTGAGAACCACTGCCTTAAGCTAATGGTACACCAATCAAACCTTCTCCGACAAACACAGATCTTTGTTTGGTGCCCCGTTGCTTGCTGTCGTTGTTTGGAATTGTTTGGAGATGTTTGGTCAGATTCAACATGTTCAATCCTTTATAGAGGTCTTCACAGGTCTACTCTGGTATTACACATAATGATAGAATAGATAGTGATAGAATCGGACCCGACCCGGACCCTAATTGATCATAACACCGGCACTGGTGACCCCTGTTTCAATCCACGGGGTCAGTGTGGACATCGTGGAGGACTACAAGTACCTTGGAGTATACATTGACAATAAACTGGACTGGGCTAAGAACACTGAATCACTCTACAAGAAGGGGCAAAGCCGTCTCTACTTCCTGAGACGGCTGAGGTCCTTCAACGTCTGCCGGACCATGCTGAGGATGTTCTATGAGTCGGTGGTGGCCAGGGCCTTCCTGTATGCTATCATGTGCTGGGACAGCAGGCTGAAGGCAGCGGACGCCAACAGACTCAACAAACTGATCCGTAAGGCCAGGGACATTGTGGGGCTGGAGCTGAGCTCTCTGACATCGGTGTCGGAGAAGAGAACGCTGACCAGGCTACGCTCCATCATGAACAATGACTCTCACCCACTCCACAGCATGCTGGTCAAACACAGAAGCACGTTCAGTGAGAGGCTGATCCCACCCAGATGCACCACAGAGAGGCACAGGAAATAATTCCTGCCTGTGAAGTAGCCGGCGTCCCGTGTTGTGCACAACCACGCTCTGACGTATGTGTGCGCGTTTGTGTGACAGGTCTACTTGAGATCGTGAGGATTACTTTTTCTTTTCTTCTCTTCTTACATCGAAAACACTGCATTCTGGTGGGCAATGATCTAACGCAGTAACGCAGCCTTTCTTGGATTAGTAACTGTAATATAATTACTGTTTTGGAAATTGTAACGCCTTATATTACTTTGTTACTGAAAAAGTAAGTAATTACAGTAACACGCCACTGTTTATATTTCACCGCGTGGCGAGTACACAAGTCACAACATGTACATGTGAGTGTTTCTGGCGCTGTTAGAATTTGTATTTTGGGTGACTGAACGGCGATACCATAAGCCGCTTTCAGACATGCCTTGGAATTCGGGAGTTACAGTATCTAGAGGGCATCCGGATGGCGGTGTATGTAGGGAGGACAAACCCGTTTGTGTGTTTTTCTGAAAAACATATTATATACAAACATATATGTATGTATGAACACATTTTGGTGAGCTATGCGAGCTCCCGCGACCCTCCTACTATCCGGAGGTAAGACAACCTCGAGCCCTTATATCAGGGACGGATTGTCTGGGGGAGACAAGAGCTCCGTGAAGTAGCCAGCTCAGTGAGTGCATGAGGAGAGGGAGGGAGACAGAAAGCCAGCGTGGCAGATTATTATTATACTGTATGTGAATGAGCGAGCAAAAAAAACATCATGCCGTTTCAGTTTTTCCAAATGATGCTCAAACCTGCTCCGTGTGTGTCAGCCAACAGGTTACATGTTGCTGGATTGAAATGCTCATGGCTTTGATCTTATTTCATTTCTGCATAGCTTCGCACATCATACACATTTAATGAGCATTTTTGGACGCGAGGGTCGTCCTGCTTCCCAGTATTGGACATCACTAGGTAGGGTATCTGGATCTGGTTGCGTTCATGCCTTTGATTTAATGTTTACACAGCGTTTGTGAAGATTCACGTGCAGAACCGCAAATTCCAAGTAGCGTCAAGTTAGGCAGTATAAACGGAAACTTCAGGGTATAACCTTTGCAATAATGGCAATTAAATGAAGTAAATGCACATGTAATGTTTTTTTGTGTGTGTTATCCGAAAGATACAGAACAGAGATAAACTGGAAGAATATCTGCTCCCTTCAAAAAGTAAATTTTAACCCGTAGTGAGTCGACCGTTCTGATTTCTTGTTACTAAGCAATACAACATTGATTTTATTTTGAAGGTAAAAACGTCTAGCTTCCTGTATTCTGTATAATTCTAGTGGGGTTGACGCATTTTAGGACTGAACATAGCAAAGACCTGTTTTATTTTTAGCGCTTGAGACTCGAGGAAATCGATGCATCTGGGCGTGAGTTGTAGGGTTGTTTAATTAATTACTAACGTTATGCGCAAACGATTATATGCCGTGAACGTTAGCAGTTATCGCCCATTATCTATTTTTGGCAACTTGTTTTCAGACTCTGCATGTCATGATAGTTTGTTGAATGTCAATGCGATTCACTTAAAGCAGCTACGAGCAAGATTTTCAATTGTTATTAAACAGTCTGAATGTAATATTGATGCATCACATCTTACCCTATAATAGTAGCTGAGACCAAAGCCTTGTGAATCGGAGATTGCTCTCTTGATGATTATAGAGTCTGTGTCTGTCTTCCGGCGGGCCGGATAGACCAGGAAGTGAAATGAAACGTTTTACGGCAGCTGCCTGCCTTCAACCGTTTCGCTCTTCCTAGCAACATACCATAAACAAGGAGAACGCCATACTCGCTACATCCAGGGGCTTGCTACTCTCGCGAACATCTCTCGTTATATTCTAACAGTTTGTTTGGAAGTAATTTTGTGATTTTGTGGTTATGGCCGAAGTGGCTGCCGCAAACCGTTTCATTTCACTTCCTGATCTGCCCCGGCCGCAGACAGACTAATCATCAAGACAACATTGGCCGATTCACTCGGTGTTCAAGCGAGACTACTCTGCGTTGGTCTTGTCTACTATTAGAGGTAAGATGTGAGGCATCGATATTAAAATTAGACTGTTTAATAACAATCGAAAACCTTGCTCGTAGCTGCTTTAAGGCTATGCTCAGACAGTGAAGTACAGCTGTGTGGTCAGTTTTCACAACTCCCCATTGTGTGGTCATGTCCAAATTCCCCCCACCCCCACCCCCTCTCTACTTTACACCCTACTTTACATGCTCCACATGTATGAAAGCAACATGCCTCAATCATGTCTGAAAGGGTACACTTCACATATCCCCCGGGTCAGGCTCAGGGCAAGGGAATTGGGGGAATAACACTCCAACCTGACAGGAGGAACTAAATACAGTACCAGCAACAATTGTGCAGCCTACAAATTTGAGGCCATAGAGCAGAGGTTCTCAAATGTTTTTCAGCCAAGGACCCCTTACAAGATAGAAAATATACCGGGGACCCCCTTATTCTGATTTGTGATTTTGGGCTAAGCTTAATTGTTTCCACGGTAACGTGCTTGACTTTTAATTTGATAGGTTTGTTATTAGAATGTAATCCATGAACCATTTTAGATTTAAAGCATAAACTATTTTCGTTGAACTATGAAGATTTTGCAAAAAAATTTTTTTTTTTTTTTTTTATTACATTACATTTACATTACGTCATTTAGCAGACACTTTTGTTTTGTCCAAAGCGACTTACAATATCACAATTTGTCAACAGTACAGAAAACCACTATGCAACACAATCAATGACAGCCAAGATAGTTTGATAGACCATGTAGGAAGTCGTTTGAGAAAGAATAAGAAACATGTAGCATTTTTTTTTTTAATTAAATTTTTTTTTTTTATTAATTTTTTATTAATTTTTTTTTTTTTTACTTGCAAACTTTTCGCGGACCCCCTGGCAAAGTGCCACGGACCCCTGGGGGTCCGCGGACCCCCATTTGAGAACCACTGCCATAGAGACCTCCCAGGAAGCTACAGGATGAGGAACCAAATAAATTTAACTGAGCAAAATATCTCAATAACAAAAAAAATGTCTGACTCGAGAGAAATGGAGAGAAATCAATATCATCATTCAAACCAGGGAAGGTGGTTGCTTTTAGGGTTACAATCCAAAAAGTTTCTCTTTGGAGGAGATGTTTGAGTCTATCCCCTCCTCTGGCAGATTTGGGGATGACTTCTATTGCCATGAAATGCCATGCATTTCTGTGTTGGGCCTCTACCCTGATGAAGGCTCTCTGTAGCTGAAACGCGTTGGTCTTTTTAATTGTGTAAGATTTAGCCATGCCACAATAAAGGCTTTTTAACTTTAAGTTTTTCCTGTACTCTACTCCATTTTTTGACTTTTACAAGGATCCAACTTGAACTTTTTCTCATGCTTCTCTCCACCCTCACCAAAGAGCACCTGTTTCAGTGATTTTACTAAGGACCCACGCAGCGCTTCCTCATCCCTTCTGTTAACACTGCAGAAGTGTTGTGAACAGTTAAGCCCTGTATTCACCAGACTCTTTCAGGCTTCACTGGACTCCCAAGTCATTCCAAGGTCATGGAAAACATCAAAAATAATCCCACTGCCTAAAAAATCAAAGCCCACTGAATTAAATGATTTTAGACCGATAGCTCTGACCCCAGTAGTAATGAAATGCTTCGAGGGAATCGTTTTATCTCACTTAAAAGCTGAAACTAGTGGTCACATGGACGCTGTACAATTCGCATACAGAGCAAAGAGGGGCGTGGAGGACGCTACAGTAACACTTCTGAACCAAGTCTATAAACATCTGGAAACCCCGTCGTCGTATGTGCGCGTACTGTTTGCCGATTTCTCATCTGCCTTCAACACTGTCCAGGTAGACAGACTGGCAGAGAAGCTGGGCAGCATGGGTGTGAATCACATCCTCATAAGGTGGATATACAACTTCCTTACTGAGAGGCAACAGTATGTCCACGTCCATGGAGGACAATCATCTGTCATCCGCACTTCCACCGGGGTGCCACAAGGTTGCGTCCTTGCGCCTCTATTGTTCATACTGTACATTAACGACTTAATTAGTCATCAGGACTATTGTACAATGATTAAATTTGCAGATGATGTAGCCCTGATCGGCCTTTTGAACGACGACGAGACCAGTTATAGAGCTGTGATTGACCACTTCTATAACTGGTGCTCAGATAACTCACTGATTTTAAACACAAAAAAGACCAAAGAAATGGTCTTTGATTTTAGACGAAACCCGGTTTCTCTGTCCCCCGTGTCTATAAATAATTTACCAATTGAAATAGTACAGGAGTACAAATACCTGGGCACTATTATTGATAGTAAACTCACATGGAATGCCAACACCAATGCCAGGTCTGCAAAGGCCCAACAACGTCTCTACTTCCTAAGGAAACTTAGAAGTTTTAAAGTGGACAGAACCTTGCAGATACTGTTCTATAAGACCTGCATCCAGAGTGTTCTGACTTTCTGTATTCAGTGTTGGGGAGGAGCACTAAGTGTGCAGAACAAGAATAAATTAGACAGGGTCGCTAAAGCTTCTGGCATACTCTTCGCGCACGCGCTGGAGGCGGGGCTCCGAGGAGGGTGCGCACACTCGGCGCAGGCCAAAACAAAACATACTCAGTGTGCAGCTCCAGGCGCCAGGCAGTCTGAATGAAATTGAATGTAACGTTCCCAATTCTATGTATTAAATTCTAAAAAACGACCCTCAACATTTGGGAAGGCTCAGGCACACAACTAGTTTGTTATAATCGAACATCATGCTTTGAAGGCGACTGTACGATGGTGAAGACTCAATCACAGCAGATGTCCGCTGATAGCCTACCACGGAGATCTACAGGCACAGGCAGCAAAACCCGACGCGCTGATAGAAAAATCTCCATGGACGCGCCGCGCTGCGCTCAGGCCTCGCCCCCCGACACGCCCCGTGCGATGACGTCATAATCGGCGCGCGCCCTATGCGCTTGGCTGGGCGCAAAGAGTATGCCAGAAGCTTAAACTAGGAGGTAAGATAACTGGTGAACCAATGTGCAATATTACCATCATGTCAGATCAGAACACCAGGAAATTGGCGGAAAAGATCATAGGTGATCCACTGCACCCCCTATGGTCTGAGTATGCACTCTTACCTTCAGGGCGAAGGTACTGTATGCCCAGGATATTACATCCTTCGTCCCACGCAGCATTCAGCTGCTTAACAAGCTTTAGCTCATAGCTTGATTTCTTAGCACTTTGAATTTGCACCTTGCACCTTGTGCCTTATTGATCATGCAATTTTATGCTTTTTTATGATGTATGTATTTTATGCTTATATATTTTTATTTTTATATGTTGTGCTTTATGTGTGCCTGTGTTCTTTTTGGGCTCTCCCTGTGCATAACAAATTCCCTGAGGGGCAATAAAGGTTTCATTCATTCATTCATTCATTCATTAAATAAAGTTTGACTGAGCTCCAGCTAAATTGTCAAGTATTGCAGTCTGCTTGCCACCCAGGCACTTACTATATGTACTTAATTTATATTGATATAAATGTAACCAAACAGGTCGGCTTTGTGCACACAGGATAAGTAGGTTAATTTTCTTTTGGAGAGAGATCCTTTATTGATTTGTTTGGGAAGAGGGTTTACTCTGACCAAATTTGAGAACTGAACTAATTTGAAGAAACTGAATTTCTACCTTTTGTTGTACAGTACCTCCAATACACTGGATATTGGGTTTGCATTCTCATTCTGATTATGTAAGGGTTAATGCACAACGAGGTGTCCATTATCAGAAATTATTGGACGACGTGGAGGCGTAAACCGTCCGAAGCGAAGCGAAGCTGCTTGGGATGGAAGCACAGTGGTATTGTCAATGGAGATGGAGAGATCTGCTAGAGGGCAGTCTTTCCCTGGGAGGAAGAGTAACTCAGTCTTACCTATCAGTCTTAGTATCCCTGCTTTATCCCATAGCACACCAATCAAACATTCCCCAACAACTGCCAGCATTGTTGTTGTGCTTTAACCTGATCAACAGATGGCCATTTACATCCTGCTTTACATACAGATTACTATCATTTACATCCTGCTTTACATACAGATTACTATCATTTACATCCTGCTTTACATACAGATTACTATCATTTACATCCTGCTTTACATAGATTACTATCATTTACATCCTGCTTTACATACAGATTACTATCATTTCCATCCTGATTTACATAGATTACTATCATTTACATCCTGCTTTACATACAGATTACTATCATTTACATCCTGCTTTACATAGATTACTATCATTTACATCCTGCTTTACATACAGATTACTATCATTTACATCCTGCTTTACATACAGATTACATAATTTACATCCTGCTTTACATACAGATTACTATCATTTACATCCTGCTTTACATACAGATTACTATCATTTACATCCTGCTTTACATACAGATTACTATCATTTACATCCTGCTTTACATACAGATTACTATCATTTACATCCTGCTTTACATACAGATTACTATCATTTACATCCTGCTTTACATACAGATTACTACATTTACATCCTGCTTTACATACAGATTACTATCAGCAGACAAACACCTGTGGGTGATTTTCTCTGTCCATGTATTTTTTAAACCAGGTGTGATACCAACATTTAGCCCTTCATAGCCCCTCTGAATGACTTTCCATGAGGGCATTTCATTCTTTCCTCTCTGTGCTGCCTCAGTTGTTGAAACCTGAAAAAGTAGAAAGGACTTCTAATATTATGTCAGACAGTGAGTAGGGAACTCTCAAACTGGAGCACATAACCACAGAGCTGACCAGCCAATGAGGCAGTAACCGTTTTGCTAGAATTTGACGGCATTATCACAACTAATTTCACAGTAGGCTACTAATCAAGTCTGACATGGATTAATTTGTGTGTGTGTGTGTGTGTGTGTGTGTGTGTGTGTGTGTGTGTGCGTGTGCGTGTGTGCGCGCGCGCGCAGTTTGTCAGGCTGTCTGCTTACAGAGGAAGGCTGTGCTTCTCTGGCCTTAGCTCTGAGCTCCAACCCCTCCCACCTGAGAGAGCTGGACCTGAGCTACAATCATCCAGAAGGCCCAGGAGTGGAGCTGCTCTCTGCTGGACTGGAGGATCCACACTGGAGACTGGACTCTCTCAGGTATATATTTAAAAAGCATCACCCTCCCCTATTTCCTCCAGTGACCCCTTCCATAAACAACAAACGGTCCCTATTATATGGAAAACCCTTCATAGGGAAGGTTTTGTTTCTGTCCTCAAATAGAATACCTTCTTGATCTAACTTATTTCTCTCTCTTCTTTCTCTCTCTTTATTTAAAAAAAACCCTAACCCTAACAAAAAAAGAAAAAAAGAAATCCTAAACTAAAACTCGTACCACTGTTCCTTCAGGATTTGTAGTTGTCATAGACTGTGCTCCATAGTTGATTGCTCTATTGCTGACAAAAAGTGTGTTATTGTAAGTCGCTTTGGATAAAAGCGTCTGCCAAATGACGTAATGTAATGTAATGTAATGTAATGTAATACTCTGGTCTGACTTTGTTTGCCCCACAGTGTGGACCATGCTGGAGTCCAGAGGTTGAAACCAGGTCTGAGGAAGTGTAAGTGTTTATCTCCTTAATAAATGCACGACCGTCTGTCTGTATGTTCTCTGTTTATCACACATCTCGAGAGCCGTTCGTCCGATCGACTTCAAACTTGCCGAGTGTGTTTCTGAGACACTGAGAAAATGCAGTGTTGAATAGTGCAAATTAGACACGTGACATGTTCAATATTAATACTTTTAGACAAGATTTTTACTATAAGCACCGCCCCACTGGGATGCGCTGGTGAGCAACCAGCGAGCCGGAAGCTGTGTGGCGCTGGCGGAGCTTAATAATATATGTGAAATTTGTGGACCTATAGGAGGTAAATCTGTGCATGGATTTTATTTTCTCCAGCGGATATCTTAAGGCTGCAACACACCACCAAAACTTCAAAAGACAAAGAATGCCGACTGTTGCATCACCTCACGTCTCCTGTGTCGCGGCCAAAAATGTGCACTTGAACACACTGCAAAGACAACAGTCAACTAGTATAGCACGTATGTTACTGTGACTGCATGAGACCATAGTCAAGTCAAGTTTATTTGTATAGCCCTAATTCACAAGCATGTCTCAGAGGACTTCACAGAAAATATGTCTAGCTAATTCTAGCTGACACAACAGTAGCAATTACAGTAGTAAGGAAAACACATTGAACAATCATATGATAGAGAAATATAGAAAATATAGAAATATAGAATAGAAAGGGTGCCATGCTTTAGGGTAGAATGGGTGCTATGCTTTAGAATAGTGGGGGAGGAGAGATAAGGAGAGGGAGGAGGTGGTGAGTGTGCAGGGGAGGGAGAGCAGGGGGAATGTGAGAGGAGAGAGTAGGAAAGTGATGAGGTCAATTTCCCACATGAATGGGAAATGTGGGGGAGGAGAGAGCAGGGAAGGGGAGGAGGTGGGGAAGGGAGAAAGAGGAGAGAGCAGAAGAGGGGAGGAGGGAGGGAGAGCGGGGGATGTGGGGGAGGAGAGAGCAGGGAAAGGGAGAAAGTGGGGAGGGAATGGGAAATGTGGGGGAGGAGAGAGCAGGGAAGGAGAGGTGTGGAAGGAGCAGGGGAAGGGGGAAAGAGAAAGATAATGGGTGCCATGGTATAGAATAGAATGGGTGCCATGCTTTAGAATAGTGGGGGAGGATAGTTCAGGAAAGGGAGGAGGTGGGGAGGGAGAGCAGGGGGAGTATGAGAGAGAGTATGAGGAGAGAACAGGGAAAGGAGGGGATGCCATGCTTTAGAGTAGAATGAGTGGCATGCTTTAGAGTGTGAGAGAGGAGAGAGCAGGAAAAGGGGGGAGCAAATCAGACAATCTGACTACTCTAGCCATTAACCATAACTAATTAGAACACAGGGAATCAAGCTAATCTACAGCCTAGTCTACCCTGTCCTATTCTGCTCTGGTCTGATTTTAGCCTGAACACTATAACAGGTCTACAGCCTACAGTTAGGCTGTAGCTAATCTATCGCCTAACCTAAGCTATTCTAACACACCGGCATCCCTCTACCAGTTATGGAGAGCACCGATGCCCCCCACCCCGGCCCCGCCCCCACACACATAAGGCGTGGGAGAGAAGGCCAGGCCGGGACACAGCAGCTCCCCCCCTCACCCCCAGTGCGCACCTCATGGATTGCCTCAGTGACTTGTTGGCTGAGGAGCAACCTTGTGAGGGCCGATGTACTGTAGGGGCCCAACTATGGACCCCCTCTGGGGACCCCCCTCCGGGACAGGCTGAGAAGATGCCGGGCTCAGGAGTGTTGGCAGGTATAATCTCCAATGTGTGGCCCTTCACTTACTTGATGTAAGTCAGTATGGCCCTCAGGAAAAACATGTTGCCCACCCCTGGTCTAAGCGCTTTCCCCAAGTTTGAAGTTGATCGGACTAACGGTTATCGAGATAAAGCGCTTTCTGTGTTTGCCAGTAGGTGGTGCTATGCCGAATAGCATGAAACTTGGCGTAAGGTGTGTGTGTGGGGGGGTGAGGTGTGTGCGTGGGGGGGGGGGTGAGGTGTGTGTGTGTGGGGGGGGGGAGGTGTCTGTGTGTGTGGGTGGGGGGGTGAGGTGTGTGTGTGGGGGGGGGGGGGTGAGGTGTCTGTGTGTGGGGGGGTGAGGTGTGTGTGTGGGGGGTGAGGTGAGCTGTCTGTGTGTGGGGGGTGAGGTGAGCTGTCTGTGTGTGGGGGGGTGAGGTGTGTGTGGGGGGGTGAGGTGTGTGTGTGGGGGGTGAGGTGTGTGTGGGGGGGTGAGGTGTGTGTGTGGGGGGGTGAGGTGTGTGTGTGGGGGGTGAGGTGAGCTGTCTGTGTGTGGGGGGGTGAGGTGTGTGTGTGGGGGGTGAGGTGAGCTGTCTGTGTGTGGGGGGGTGAGGTGTGTGTGGGGGGGTGAGGTGTGTGTGGGGGGGGGGTGAGGTGTGTGTGTGTGGCGGGGTGAGGTGTGTGTGTGGGGGGTGAGGTGAGCTGTCTGTGTGTGGGGGGGTGAGGTGAGTGTGGGGGGGGTGAGGTGTGTGTGGGGGGGGTGAGGTGTCTGTGTGTGTGTGGGGGGGGTGAGGTGTCTGTGTGTGGGGGGGTGAGGTGTGTGTGGGGGGGGTGAGGTGTGTGTGTGGGGGGTGAGGTGTGTGTGTGGGGGGTGAGGTGAGCTGTCTGTGTGTGGGGGGGGTGAGGTGTCTGTGTGTGTGTGGGGGGGGTGAGGTGTCTGTGTGTGGCGGGGTGAGGTGTGTGTGGGGGGGGTGAGGTGTGTGTGTGGGGGGTGAGGTGAGCTGTCTGTGTGTGGGGGGGGGGTGAGGTGTCTGTGTGTGTGGGTGGGGGGGTGTGTGTGGGGGTGGGTAAAGCACAAATTATGCTTGTGCGAAATCGACAGCGCTGACTGCGCCGAGGGGGTCGCCGCAGCTGGGCGTAGGTGGCATGCAGCACGTCGAAAATGTCACTCTGCGCCGTCTCGCGCCGTCAACTCTTTGTTGTGAGGAATGAGGAAATGGCATTTCCTCATTTAACGTGCTTGTCCCTCATCTAGCAAAGCCTTCTGCAGGCTCACCGGAATGAGTTTTGAAATGGAGGGACAATAAAATGTTCCCCCACCGACATGATTGCAAGTTCTTGGTAAACGACACGATAACGTTTTGGACGTGTTTTGGACGAGTTACGTTCGAGTATGCACAGTCTCGCTGTCGGCGGCAAGGCTCCAAGTCGTGGATGCGCAAAACCATGCCGGGCGCTTAAAGTCCCTGGAAACCAGAAATATTTTATTATTATTTAGCATTTTGAGTTCATCACATCACAGGAACCTATGTTAATAAGCCACCAGCCAAATTTGAACGATGATGAACATCGCAAAGTATATAAATTTCGGTTTGACAGTCATGGCAAAAGTCATGAGAATCAATTATTTTTTGGAGTGTATTTTCTCCCGCGGACTGTGTGGGCGTGTCCCGTCTGCAGCAGGGAAATTTCCCTCTCTCTTTCTCTCTCGGAGGAGGGTCCTCCGAGAGAGAGAGAAAGAGAGAGAGAGATGGTTTGTGTGTGTGTGTGTCTGTGTGTGTGTGTGTGTGTGTGTGTGTGTGTGTGTGTGTGTTCGCGCGTTGCTCCGCGCATAGCGTACTGACTGACGGTCATCTGTCTATCTGTCTGCACACACACACTGACACACACACAGCAGCGCTGTGCACTCGCAGGCAGAGCAGAGAGCTCTCCCTCTCAATGTTCCTACACACCGCCGACGATAAACTCACAGATAGACAGATAGATAGATGTTGGTTCTTAAAAGAGCCTTTGTGTTGACGCAATGCGTAGTTAGCTAGCTGCAAAAAGGTGTGGGACCACTAGAACTCTGAAGAGAGATGGAGGCAGAATGTGCGGGACTGCGGGTTGCGCGCGTGTACAAAGGTTATATAGAGCTTATGACGTCATAATATTTTGCATTTGGGCACCTCGCGCACTGCTCTCTTCAATGAGGAAGTACCTTGTAGAATCTTGTAGAAAAGTGTTGATTTTAAGGCTTTGGGTTGAAAGTAATGTATAATAATTTCTGAGACACACAATTACTAACATAAGACCCTAAATAACATAGTTAGAACGTTTTTGTGGATTTTGGTTTCCAGGGACTTTAAGGTGTCTGTGTGTGTGGGTGGGGTGAGGTGTGTGTGGGGGGGTGAGGTGCCTGTGTGTGGGTGTGTGTGGGGGGGGGGTGGGGTGAGGTGTGTGGGGTGAGGTGAGGTGAGGTGCCTGTGTGTGGGTGTGTGTGTGGGGGGGGGGGGTGAGGTGTGTGAGGTGAGGTGAGGTGTCTGTGCGTGTGGTGTGTGCGTGTGGTGCGTGTGTGGTGTGTGCGTGTGGTGCGTGTGTGGTGTGTGCGTGTGGTGCGTGTGTGCGGTGTGCGTGCGTGCATGCGTGTGTGGTGTGTGTGTGTGTGCGTGCGGTGTGTGTGTGTGGTGTGTGCGTGCGTGTGTGTGGTGCGTGCGTGTGTGGTGTGTGCGTGCGGTGTGTGTGGTGTGTGCGTGCGTGCATGCGTGTGTGGTGTGTGGTAGGGCTGCATGATATGAGGAAAAGCTGCGATGTGCGATAACACTGTTCAATATTGCGATGACGATATGACCTGCGATAAATAAAAAAATGCTATAAACAAAAATATTAATGGGTAGGGGTGCTCCGATCCGGCTAAGCCACGATCCGATTCCGATTCCTGGGGTCACAATCCGATTCCAGAACCGATTCTCAATTCCAACGATTCTCGATTCCAGAATCTAGAATTGATTCTCAATTATGTAGTTTTATATTGCAATAACATACAAAGGTAAATCTAAGACAAAAAATGACAAATGTATTAATGCTGAACTTCAAATTCAACTTCTGAAGTATTACAGTGAGGGCCTAAATTCATTTTGCAATATGAGTGTGTTAATTTAAGCCTAAGTATCAGTAAGTGGCACGGGATTCTCAAAGCCCGTGTTGAGGGTCATACGAATAAAAATGCACTCTTGAAGCAAAAAAAAAACCCCAAAACCAACAAGTTAATTATTTACATTTTTACTTCAATGTAGAACAGTCATTTCTTACACATGAGATTACTTTTAGCCTTTTAGTCATAACGATTATTGAAAGATATTCCAGACTGAAATGTTATAACAGAAGTGGAGTATTGGCCAGAATGACATGAACATTTGGACACTTATTCAGCCGGTATCTTGCATGTTGCGTTGAGGTGCACTGTAAAAAAAAAAAAAAAAAAAAAAAGTATTGCAATAACACGTGACTTTTGCGATGTGTTCATCGCACATTCTCATATCGCGATGACGATGAAAATACGATTAATCGTGCGTGCGCTGTGTGTGTGGTGTGTGTGTGTGTGTGGTGCGTGCGTGTGGGTGCGTGCCTGCATCCATGTGTGTGTGTGCGTGCGGTGTGTGTGTGTCTGTGTGGTGTGTGTGCGTGTGTGTGCGTGCGTGCGTGCATGCGTGTGTGGTGTGTGTGTATGGTGTGTGCGTGTGGTGTGTGTGTGTGTGTGTGTGTGTCCTACTCTGGTATCAACATGAGAAAAAGCAGATTGAAGTAGAGTTTGGACTTGAACATGTTTGACTATATTCAAGGCATTAGTCACTGATATCAATGGTGTTAAAAGCAGTGTTGTGCTTTGACAGAGACATCAGAATAGCCTCCTTTGTTTCAGCTAAATAAAGTATTAAACAGTCAACTGCTGACATGGAAAGTCCCTCACAGCAGCTTGTGACATCTCTTCATTCAGTCCTGCTGTGAATGAAGATGATGGCTGATAGAATGTGTCACCATGAAAGTGTGAAGAAATTAAAGGTCAAAGTGTTCATAAATCAACAGATAATAAACAGCTCTATTAGAATCAAAAGAGTTTCTGTATTGAGTCTTGTTCTCTCATCAGATGCCTGTGAACTCACACTGGACCCAAACACAGCAGACAGATACCTCCTCCTGTCTGAAGACAACAGAAAGGTGACGTGGGTGAGAGCGATGCAGCCATATCCTGATCACACAGAGAGATTTGACAGCAGGGCTCAGCTGCTGTGTAGAGATGGTCTGACTGGTCGCTGTTATTGGGAGGTGGAGAGGAAAGGAGATGTTGTTATAGGAGTGACTTACAGAGGAATCAGCAGGAGAGGAGGGGGTGATGACGGCAGGCTTGGAGGGAATGAAAAGTCCTGGAGTCTGAGCTGCTCTGAGGTTTATTACACTGCCCGGCACAATAACAGCTACACAGGCATACCTCACCCCTACTCTGTCTCTAACAGAGTCGCGGTGTATCTTGACTGGCCTGCTGGCTCTCTGTCCTTCTACACAGTTTCCTCTGACAAACTCATTCATCTCCACACGTTCAAGTCGACCTTCACTGAACCTCTGTACCCTGGGTTCTATGTGTGGACTGAGCGTGCCTCAGTGTCTCTGTGTTAGATAGAGTGAGAGAGAAACACACTGTTACCAAACACAGCTGCTGACATGATGCTTCACTCTGTACAGGATCACACACACACACACACACACACACACACACACACACACACACACACACACACACACACACACACACACACACACACACACACACAGTCTGTTGTTGATGATTGACAGGTTAAAATCTCTTTCTTTTGGACCTTTGTTATGTTTGTATTTTATTCATGTCACCAAACTAAACATCTGTCATGTTTCCAACAATTTAAGGTTAAATTCACATTGTTTGATCGTGTTGGTTTCAAACATTTGATTCTATACTTTTTTAATAACTTTGACTTAACATGTGATTACAATGTTCCTCAAATCAAATCATATCTTGTTGATATGAGCTCATGAAGAGATGAGTGTGTAGTGTGCATATAAGTATCAACATCTGCTATTAAACAAATCTGACCCATTCTGCTTATTTCACTATTATTTAATACAAAACGCGCGCGTGTGTGTGTGTGTGTGTGTGTGTGTGTGTGTGTGTGTGTGTGTGTGCGCGCGCGCGCTTGCGTCTGTCTGCGCGCGCTCGTCTGTGTGTGGGTGTGTGCAGCTGTGGCTGAAATCATCCTGATTAATTTGCTGATTGTTGTGGTAAAAACTGTGAGTTTGATGATTTGAGGAGTCAAATGATTTCAGTTAACTTCCAACATGTTGCCACAGCACAGCAGAGCCTCTACACCTCATCTCAAACTGTTTCATATCAAGATTAGAGACACATTTACAAGGTTTTGCAATGCGTCCATTCTTCTGTCTAGCGCTTGATATTCATGTGTGTGGTTGTTGATTGGTCAGATTTACAAGTGACCCACGTGGCCACCACACAAACCGCATTCTCATAGGCTGTTGACACCCCCCACCCCCGCAATGTGCGCCAAAGTGGTTTGGTCCATCCACTCTGTTTTTTTCCCACACTCGACAGATTTATTAAACTGCAGTGCGCGACTCTGTGCGTGTGTGTGTGTGTGCGCGCGCGCGCGCGTGTGTGTGTGTGCATGTGTGTGTGTGTGTGTGTGTGTGAGTGAGTGAGAGAGAGCTCTAGGGAGGGAGAAGTGAAGCTGTGGGGTCATGTGACAATAACAATGGGCGTGGTAAACTACACAGTTGGAATCAAAGTTTCCTGCATCTTGGTCTAGGTTGTATAATGATCTAGTCAGTTGTTTCTCTGGACACATTGATGTACGTGTGTCTGTATTGAAGAGATAACAGAGAAACTGTGATCAAAACAGTCATTCTTCTACATCTATTTGTGTTCACTTCTTGGAAATTTAATGTATCAGTGGTAACACTTTACAATAACGTACACAAATACTATAGTAGTTACTAGTAAACTAACCATTAACTAATAGCCAGTTAATGAGTAGCTAATGAAAAATTTGGCATTAGTCAATCACTAGTTAATCATAGTTAATGAGTAGGTAGTCATTAGTTAATGATTAGTATCTAATTTCCTGAGTAGAGTAGTTAATCATTACCTAATGATTACTAACATCCTGCACATTGGAACAAATGTTATTTATAAGCAAGAATCAGAGAAACTTAAATCTGACTTTGCCAATCTGCTGAATATGCTAGCCTCTCTAAACATTGAGGCTTTTATCAGTGGCCCTTTACCATCTCAGGGCACGAACCGCTTCAGCAGACTACTAGGCCTAAGTTCATGGCTTTCCACCGCCTGCCCACTACATAAAGTAAACTTGATTGAGAATTGTAACTTGTTCTGGCAGCGTGAGCACCTCTTCAATGCGGACGGGCGCTATCTCAATAGTGCTGGCGAGGCTTTACTGAGCTCTAGTCTACTATACACGGTGGACTATTACAAGGTCAAGATCCCTCTAAAGCCTCCCCAAGGCAGACAGCCTGACGCAGCGGCCACAGAGCTCTCCTCCAGCCCTGCTCCACCTGCAGCCACCGACCCTGCTCAGATCGTCGCAGCTTCCGGCCCAGCTGCCGACCCTGCCCAACTGACCAACGACGCCACACCTCCGGCAGTCGCCACACCTCCGGCTCTACAGGTCGACGCCCCACCTCCTGCCGCCGCCCCGGCCCAACTGACCAACGACGCCCCACCTCCTGCCGCCGCCCCGGCCCAACTGACCAACGCCACACATCCGGCAGCCGCTGTCCCGGCTCTACAGGTCGTCGCCCCACCTTCTGCCGCCGCCCCGGCTCTACATTTCGACGCCGTGGCTCAACTGGACGACGCCACGCCTCCTGCAGCAGCTGTCCTGGCTCTACAGGTCGACGCCGCGGCTCAACTGGTCGACGCTCCACCAAACGACGACGACTTCATCTTCTCCCCTCCCCTCGTCTCTTCCACCCCCCCTTTCACTCCCATCTCCTCCACCCCCCCTTCCTCACTCTTTCCCCCTCCCCTCCACTCTCCCACCTCCCTCTTCTCGCCCCCCACCGCAGCTCAACGGCCTGATGACCCGGCGGAGAGCGACGCCCCCCCAGGTGTTTCCTTGGACCCGGCAGGGAGCGACGCCCCCCCAGCTGTTTCCTTGGAGACCTCATTTCCCCCCCCCCTCCACTCCTCCACCTCCCTCTCATCGCCCTCCTCCCTTTCCCCCTCCCTCCACCTACTGCCATTCTCAGCTGGCATGAACAAGCTAATTGAGGAGGTTAATGTTAGTCTAGCTAGCCCGCTCCGCACCTCCAACAAACTGTTTGAGCGGGCTGACGCTGGACTAGCTAGCCTGCAGTGCACCCCTCCGCCTGGCCTAAAATAACTGGCTAATCAGCCCTCTCCATCTGTCATGAACACACTGGCTGAACAGACTCACGCCAGAATAGCCAGCGCCCCCTGCTCCTCCCCACCCTCAACACCTCCTCCTCCTCACCCCTCCCCACCCCAAAGACCCCCTCGCTGCATAGCCAGCACCCCCTGCTCCTCCCCACCCCAAAGACCCCCTCGCTCCTCCCCACCCCCAAGACCTCCTTGTTCCGACCCCCCACCCTCAAAACCACCTCCCCCTCCCACCCGCTCACCTTTCCCTCAATCTCCCTGCCCGCCCCAAAGGGGAAAACTGAAGAAAAAATCATTTCCTGCCCCAAAAACAAGGTCACACAGCATCATGAAACGATCAAATGTCTAGCTATCCCCACCCTGATTAGCTACAGAACAAACAAAGATTATCTCTCAGCACGTCCTGTTCCAGGATCAAGCCTAGTATCTGTTCTCCAGGGACACTCTGAAAAGCATTTACAAAATCAACCCAGCAATGCAACTATCAAGGCTGCACTGCTAAATATTAGGTCACTTGTAAGCAAGTCGCTTCTAATAAACGATCTGATTACGAGTCATAAACTGGACCTCATGTTCCTCACAGAGACCTGGCTTGATCTAAACAACAGGGAATATGTTCTTAATGAGTCAGCCCCACCTAACTTTAACTACATTGACGCCCCCAGATTCGGTAAGAAGGGGGGAGGAGTAGCTATTATTTTCTCTGATGTTTTTCAATGCAAGCAGGTATCGTTTGGCGACTTTTCATCGTTTGAATATCTGGCCGCTGTTCTGAAGTGCTCTCCCTCTATTTTACTACTGATTATATACAGACCACTATAAGTACTCTAGTAGTTTTTTCGATGAATTTTCAGAACTCCTTTCTATAATCTCCATAGAACATGACTGTTTAACTATTGCAGGAGATTTTAATATTCATATTGACAACCCCAATGATAATAATACCAAAGAATTGAATAACCTCCTTGACACTTTTGACCTGTTACAACATGTCTCTGGGCCCACTCACAATCGAGGCCATACCCTAGATTTATTTATCACCAAGGGCTTTGAGTCATCGTTTCTTTCAGCTAGTGATGTTGCTCTGTCTGACCATCTCTGTATTTTTCTTGAACTCAAGATCACCCCTATCGCTCTTACTCGGTCAAAAACCATAAAAAATCGTCACATCAACGAGAGCACTAGCACACGGTTCATGGAGGCTTTCTCGCTGGCCCCTTCCCTCTCCTCAGCCTCTGTCAATGATCTCCTAGATAACTTCAATTCTAAAACCCTAAAGGCTATTGATGCTGTAGCTCCCATTAGATCTAAACTAATCTCCGGTAAGAAAAAAGCACCATGGAGAAATGCTCCCTCTGTGAATAACAAAAAAAGAGATTGTAGGAAAGCCGAGCGCAAATGGCGTAAAACTAAACTTCACATCGATTATGACATCTATAAAAATAGTCTTCACTCCTACAACCAGGAACTAAAAAATTCCAGAAAATTCTTCTTCTCCGACATTATCAGCAAAAACACCAATGACGCTCGCACTCTTTTTGCCACTGTTGACAGGCTGACAAACCCCCCCCCACAAATTGCCCCTGATCTTCTATCCAATGTCAAATGCAATGAATTTGCGACCTTCTTTAGGGATAAAATTATAAACATCAGACTAACTATTTCCACATCAAGAACAAATGTGGCTCCGCCGCACCCACAGAAAAGGTCCTCAATTAACATGACTCAGTTCAATGTCATTGACCACAAGAAACTAGAAGAAACGATACGAGGCCTTAAATCCTCATCGTGTTGCCTAGACACCCTGCCAACAAGCTTTCTAAAAAATGTCTACAGTTGCCTGGCGACCGACATACTGAAGATAATTAATACCTCTCTTCTTACAGGCATTTTTCCAAAATCTCTAAAAACTGCAGTTGTTAAGCCCCTGCTAAAGAAGCGTAGCCTCGACCCCTCTATAATCAGCAACTACAGACCAATATCAAATCTTCCCTTTATTAGCAAAATATTCGAAAAAACTGTCTACCAACAACTCAATACCTTTCTATCCTCCAATGACCTCCTAGATCCCTTCCAATCAGGCTTCCGACCCCATCATAGCACCGAAACTGCGCTTATCAGAGTTATAAATGACATCCGAATGAACACTGATTCAGGTAAAATCTCAATCTTAGTGTTACTAGACCTCAGCGCTGCCTTTGATACGGTTGACCACGAAATTCTACTGGACAGACTGGAAAACTGGGTCGGGCTTTCCGGCACGGTCCTAGAGTGGTTCAGATCTTATCTGCAAGACAGGAACTACTTTGTCTCCATTGGCAACTACACATCTGACCAAACCAAAATGACATGTGGGGTACCCCAAGGATCAATTTTAGGTCCTGTCCTATTTAACCTTTATATGCTCTCTCTAGGCCTAATTATGCAAAAAAACAAAATAGCTTACCATAGCTATGCAGATGACACCCAACTTTACATAGCCCTCTCATCGGATGACTATGCCCCCATAGAGACACTGTGTCAGTGCCTTGCGCAAATTAATGATTGGATGTGCCAGAATTTTCTCCAACTTAATAAAGACAAAACAGAGATAATTGTCTTCGGCAAAAAAGAAGATAGGCTCAAAGTTACTGCTCACCTCAAATCCCTATCTTTGAAGCCAAAGGACCAGGTAAAAAATCTTGGCATTATTATTGACTCTGATCTAAATTTCAACTCCCACATCAAGCTTATAAGAAAATCTGCCTTCTATCATCTAAAAAATATAGCAAGGATTAGAGGCTATATGTCCAAACAAGATCTTGAAAAACTAATTCATGCTTTCATTTCTAGCAGGCTAGACTACTGCAACAGTCTTTTCAATGGTCTTCCCAAAAAAGCTATTAAACAACTACAGCTCATTCAGAATGCGGCTGCTAGAGTTCTAACAAGAACCAAGAAAGCTGAACACATTACATCAGTTCTCAAATCCCTGCATTGGCTGCCAGTAAATCTTAGAATAGACTTTAAAATTCTGCTAATAGCTTACAAATCTCTCAACGGGTCAGGCCCACACTACATCTCTGAAATGCTTCTACACTATGAACCATCCAGATCCCTGAGATCTTCAGGCACTGGTCTACTAATTGTCCCGAGGACCAAATCAAAACATGGTGAAGCCGCGTTCTCCCACTATGCCTCTCATAACTGGAACAAACTCCCTAAACACATTAGATCTGCCCCTACTCTGCCTATTTTTAAATCCAAGCTAAAGACCTTTATGTTTACTCTTGCCTTTAACTGCTACTACACTACTGCCTCTCTCCAGCCCGGCAGAATAAACCTGTATTCGGCCTGTAATTTTTAATTTTTTTCCTGTACATTTCCAACAAATGGACTGTACATGTAATAATAATACTGAAGAATGCCTTGTAACTTATTTAAAACAGAAATAATGTTTCATGTTTGTTAATTTGAGTATATATTCTAACTAAAACTGTCGGCTGTGTTTTTTATATATGCATTGCTTTGCTGCTTGTTTTTTCAATGATTTTTTTGTAAAGCACCTTGAATTGCCTTTGTGTATGAAAGGTGCTATATAAATAAATTTGACTTGACTTGACTTGACTAAATTTCAGCTCATGAATAGAGTAGTTAATCATTACTTAATGATTCCAAAATGTCTGTGCGTGAATGTATTAGTTAATCATTAGTTAATCATACATTGTGAGTATAGTAGTTAATCATTAGTTCATGATTAGTTGTTAGTTCCTTAGTAGAGTAATTACTCATCAGTTAATGGTTAGTCAATGGTCAGTTTGGGAGTATATAGTTAATTGTTAGTTATTCATTACTTAATTACTTAATTATTACCTGTCCATTAGTTACTCTTTTTGTGTACCCTATTGTAAAGTGGTGCATCATACTCAGTAGTTTATGAATACTGAATCATTACTTAATTATTACCTGTCCATTAGTTACTCTTTTTGTGTACCCTATTGTAAAGTGGTGCATCATACTCAGTAGTTTATGAATACTGAATCATTACTTAATTATTACCTGTCCATTAGTTACTCTTTTCGTGTACCCTATTGTAAAGTGGTGCATCATACTCTGTAGTTTATGAGTACTGAATCATTACCTGTCCATTTGTTACTCTTTTCGCACCCTAACATAAAGTGAAAGATATCCTTATCAACAGTGTTGTGCTAGTTACTTAAAACCAGCAACTCGTTACAGTTACTAGTTACTTCATTTCAAACGTAACTCAGTTCCTTTACAAGTTAATCACACCAAAAAGTAGTGCGTTACTGTGAAAAGTAATTTTTTAGTTACTACTTACTAAAAAAAAAGTCATTTTCATCACTTGACATGGATTGGACTCTGCTAGGCAATGTGGTATATACAAACACAAATATATGTTTCAAAATGCCAATTTATTTCAGGCCAGAAACAGACACACTGACACAATTGCCACAACTTGTCAGCAAACTTGCTGCCCTCTACAGGTCATAGTTGGCAGGTAAACAACATAGCAGCTGTCATATAACCCTGTCTTTGACAAGCTAGTATTTTCAGTATTTCCACTTGATACCGCCTTACAACAAAGATATAAAACAAAGACATGTGGTTAATGTCCTGCAGACATCCAAGATAAACCTGCTGGTCCCACCTTGTCACAGAGACACCACAGAGTTGGACAGAGTTCCCAACTGAAAAGAAGTCTATTTTCGTGTGTCAAAATTCTTCAACCTAACCAGAGATGTATATAGAAATTAAACATTCTTGAGACCTTCTACTGTGGAGTCGCCCGCTTTCAAACATCTAGTTAGCAAACCAAACCTAGTATGAATGGTATACATTGGTGTACCTATGTACACATGACATTGCATGTCATGTGCACATGACATAAGACAACATAACAGAGTACCCATAAGGTGCTTTTTTTCCCCCTCCAACAAATTTCTAAATATATGGCTTCAGAACTATAGCTCTTGTTGTCTTTCTTTAGCCCCAAAAAATACCTTAATAGCAGCAAGTAATGTCCAACATAACAAAATAAATTGTCATTTTCTTCTAGACATTCTGCAATAAATACCTGCATACAATCTGAGCATATTTATGACAATAAGTTGGAAAAATAAATGTACTTTCACTTTACTTACACTTTAAACAGTCAGCACCAAATAACTGCTGGGATAGAGAACCATAAAAGATCAAACAAAAAAACATCAGCTCCTCAAAAAATTCAATCTACGATACAATAAAACAACTAAATAAGAGTTGTATTCTGGCCTTTCTTAAACTGAAGGTCGGAGAGAGCAAGCTGAGTATATCACTAAAAATCTAAGTGCAAAAGGTAACTGCTTTCCCACAATACAGTATACACGAGGCAACTTCTGTATAGTCCATCAAAAAAAGAAATAATCACAGCTTTTCTTTAGTTCAATCCAGCAAGATTCAAAAAGCATCAAATAAAATAAAATAAAATAACATAAATTATTTAAGTGTATTCAGATTGCACAGATTAACAAATGTGGGCCTAGTTAAACAAAACAACAAAGAGCGTGCTTGTTTGCATTGCAAACGCCTGAATTAAATGTTTGAGTGGAGGTTTAGTCCTCAAAACAGTGGTTGAACCTCATGAGAAGCAGCTTCTCAAACCTCTGGTCAGACAGCCTGTTCCTCTTTGGAGTCAGTACCAGACTTCCCAGGCTGAACAGTCTCTCAACAGGTGCACTGGATGGGGTAGCCGCATTTTGCTTCAGACAAATTTCCATGATTGTGGGGAATTGTTTGAGCATGTCCATCTTTGTGTCAGCTGATTTCAAGTAGGACATTACCTCGTTTTCCACAGTGGTGAAAGTTTCATCATCATCCTCAAAGCAAAAAAAGTTCTTCCCTTTGTCCTTGGAGGAGCCCGAGTCTGGTGGAGTTGTCGGAGACACAGCATTCCTGGCTGCAGGGGTTAAAGCAAAAACATATCCCAAAACTGAACTTTATATGTGATTTTAGATTTTAAAATGGCACATTGAATCCTCAAGACTTAAATCAGTCCCCAGGACTGAGAACTTTAATACCTGTGGCTGGTTGCTGCCTGGGGCTAGGGACAACCTTTTGACACTCTGCTGTCAGGAGTCCCTTGAGCATCTCTCTCTGCCTCTGGTCTTTCACCCACCGCAACTTGAAAAATGGAAGTGTGACGGCTGCCAGCATCGCATCGTTGCTTTCCAAGACGGGTGCAAATCGTTTATCGATAGCCTGTAAAACATACACAGTGTGACAGACGTTAGAAATAGAGTGACATTCCCTTAAATTAATTTACATGTATTTTATTTGTGTATACCTATTGTATTGTGTAAAGCTGCAATCACCAGGTGATTTTGAACTATAGTTATTGAGTAATTCAATAATTTATACTAACAGCTTTAAATGGAATGCATTTAAAAATACTTTTTGCACATTTCATCAATTTTCTTTGGCTATATTAAAGCTCTCACTAATGTAGCCAAAGGAAATCAAATGTACAAAAAAACAGTAAAAATTAAGTTCTCCTTTAGTAAACAATTAATGGTATACCATGTGTGCAGTAATAAAAATTAGTGAGTGCCGTGGTGTCCACTGATTAAATGCTGTCTTTCTGTACAGTGAAGAGGGATAGTTACTGTATATTATATGAACGTTTCTTACCTGAATTATGGCTTCAGGTAGACCAGTTGCCAAAGTCAGACCCTCTTTCACCTCCAGGAGCTTTGACTTTAAGGTGAGTAGAGTGGGCAGGAGGGTGCCAAAGTAACAGTTGTCCTCTCCTTGCAGGATCTCTAGAGCTTCTGAGAGTGGTTTCATTGTGGCACAATATTCCTTCAGAAAATGAACTTCTCTGTCACTAGGAGATTTTAGCTGCAATTTATCAGAGATGGAACTCAAGTCAGTCATAGGTATTTCAACAATTCTTGCTACAGCCTCGTAGAATGAGTTCCATCTTGTAGTGCATGGCACAAGCAGCTTTTTGGTGACAACGTCGCTCACCATCTCTGCAGCATATGTGGACCTGCTTGCCTTATTCCACAGTGCTGTGCACTTAGCTGTAGAGCTTCTGTAGATTGCTTTAGTCCCAGAATTTGAAACGAGCCACTTCTCCACGTCATTGCACGAAATTAAGTTTAGGGTATGAGACGCACATCTCTGGTGCGCTGGTAAAACAATGTCTTCATCACCATCGGCGGTGTTTAGCACTTCTGCGACATCAGTGAAGGTAACCTCTTCATCATCATTAGCATCATCATCGTCGTCATCAGAGAGCGATTGCGGCTGGTACATGGCAAAGGCTTTAACAAAGTTTGAGCCATTATCAGTGACAGTGGAGGTAACCTTTGTTGACACGCCATACAAAGAGTGAATATGGTCTATCTCACTAGCAATGACATCGTACGTGTGCCTACCCTTGAACCTTTTACAAGCCAACGCAGCTTTGTGGCGATTTAAAGTTGTGGGGTTTATCCAGTGGGCAGTTACCCCGAGGAAGCTTCTGTTCTGGGCAGACCAAATGTCTGCGGTGGTCGAGATGTAGTCAAGGCCCTCAAAAGTTGTCTTGAGCTCCTTTTCCATTTTTGTGTACTCTTTCTCCAGGTAGTTGGAAAACGTTTTTCGGCCCATTTGCCGTGAGCCGCCTGCAACTGGTATCAAGCTAACTATACGTTTGAACGAGGGTGACTCCACAGTAGAAATGGCCTTCATATCTTCAACAACATAACGTGCAATGGCTTTATCCACCGTTCCCTGGCTAACAGTCCCTCGGTTAAAGTCCAGCTGCTGTTGCTTGGGAGGCGGTGGACGGCCATCCTCGGTGTCGGATGGCGGGTCGGGGTCTGCAGAAGAAGGACGCCTAGCTACTAGCTTCGTCCCAGGGTGTCTTCTCTGGAGGTGTTTGAGTAGATTGGTATTGCTGTTTCGGGCAGTAGATAGGCTCTTTGACCGAAGACACAAGTTGCATTTGACTGAGATGTTGTTTTCTCTCTGCTCGATGAATGTAAAATAGTGAGAATATCTCCATGAGGAGAAACTCGTGCGACTCTCTGCATCCGCCATGACTGTTTTTCTGTTGTTGTAAAGAAACACGCCCACACTACGTGTCCATTGGTGCGTCTCACTGGGGGGTGGGGTTTTGTCAGAGGCTAGTGCAGGCTGGGTGCATGTAACTAAAAAATAACGCAGTAACGCACCATGAAGAAACGGCAACGGAGTTACAGAATTTTAATAAAAACGCGTTACAGTACTCGTTTCTGACGAAAGGCGTTACTTGTAACGCGTTTGTCCCAACACTGCTTATCAAATAACCACTCCCTCCAGGTGAGATTCAAACCCTGAGCCCCAAGATTGTTAAATTGTAAGTCTGGTTCTCTACCATCTGAGCTAACCAGCCTGTTATTTGGTTGAGCCATACTATAGGTCTGTAGAGTCAGACCTATAGTACAATAAACCTATCATGAATAGACATAAACAAAACACTAAAATAAAAGCAGACAATGATAACAACATATATGATTTAGCATCTCAGTATGAGAACAGTCCTCTTTAAGCTTCTTCCGCAAGTGCCCACACTTCAATAACCACACACTATAACTAATTTCCAACATAGTTCTATAGGGCAGTGAGTGCACTGTAAAAGCTAAAGTTCCTTGAGGAACCTCTAGGTTACTCCAAGAAACTAGGGGTTCCCCCAAGAACTCCGAAGTTCCTCAATGCTCCTCAATGCTCTCAGAGGTGCCTGATCTTTTGTCCAAGATCCAGTACAGTCCATTCCCATCTTTTGTCAGCGCTAGAATAATTTGGTGCATTATCTGGTTTCAAGATCAATTGGTCGAAGTCTGCCCTTCTGCCACTGAATGCAGCTGCTAGGTCCACCCATGGATGTATAGGGTCCACCCCGCTAACATTCCCTCTGTTCAGCATTTCCGGTAGGCTACTTGGGTAGCCTATTGAAATATTCTCCTCTCTTGATGCCAGTGTTAACACAACTTCACAGAGACGCTGAACACTGTGTTGCTCACCTGTATATTGGACCTCAGTATGTATGTTGAACATTTTATCTCCACATCTGTTGATATTATAGGCCTCTAGCAGAAATTAAAGACAATAGCTAATGCAAGCTGTCTGATAAGCTGACCCTGCCAGATGGGAGCGTTAGCTGTCTGACTGGTAGACGACTTTTTGTGCATAGGACTGATTGCAACCTGTTCGTACGGAACCTGACTTACAGTAGTATCACTATCAGACCCACCGTCGACGTCATGAAGCTTCCGACAGAGGTATCATCTAGGCTGGCACTGCGAGACTAGATTTACAGCAAACAGCATTTATAGCAGTTTCCGACCATGGATGTATTCTGCCTGCCGCCATCAGTGTCAAGCTACACAAAATAAAACGATAGAATACATTTCCTGTCACACCTTGTTTTCAGGCACTGGTGGAAACCAAGATTTGGATTTCTGTGGTTGCAATGAGTGTTTTGATACAGTCAAATCATTTTCATTCTACAACAGTCGGTAGAATCTCTCTGTTCAGAGTTTATTTGAGTCAGTGCATGGTTCAGAGCCATTCGATTTAGACTTTTATTTTGAAACTTACCTCCGGTTTCACCCAGACTACTCTGGCTGGCTTGACTACGCAGCGCCTACACACATATCGTAATCTGGTATCGATTTTAATAATTAACGTTAGATCATAACTCATTTTCCGCACGCACGCACGCACGCGCACACACACACACACACACACGCACGCACACACACACACACACCCTGGTAAAAAGCACCGACACACACCGTTTCCGTTTAATCTTGCCTTTACTAATTATTTTGTTTTATTCTTATTTTTGACGCTGTGGTGACCATATTGTATGTAGCCTATATCTTGAATATTGCATACCTTCATCTAGTTTAAGAAGTAATGTAGCCTACGGTGTAGCTATTTCATGGCAGGTGTAAAGTCTATGTTTCTATATTATCAGAAGTGGTCTGACTGTCCTTGTTTTATTATGACATATAAAAATAAAAATAAGGGAGGTATGAAGTCATAAGATATAGAATTGGTCCAGCCCTTATACTTTTATGCTTTAGTTTGCTCTTTCATAACATCACATCCAGTATCAGAGGAACCAGTGTTAGGCCACATTTGATTTGGTGCAGTGTGGTCTTGATCAGACTAACCAATGCACAATGTAGGCAGAAAGCCTTGAGTTGCCACTATGACAGGATATGTGGAAAATAATATATGGGGGGGGTGGGGGGGACTCCAGATGGACAGAAAAAGTGACAATATACAATGTTATCTGCATTGTTGTCTGTCTAGAATGAATATGTAGCCTATAAAACATTTCTGTTTCCAGAGGTCAGTAGGCTACTGCAGGCAGAGAGCAGAGTCTCCAGTAGGCTACCCAGCTGTCTGTCTATGAAGACTTCAGTACTGGACCTGGACCCTCAGACACAAAGTAAGAGGATTGTCATGGAGAAATATTTGATAATACACTGTAACTGACCGTATAGTCATTTGAATAAAGTATGAATGTTAGCTGTCCAGCTAAGACACCACTAATAGCATGTAGATATAGTAACTGACTGCAGAGATTCATTCCAACAGATGATGACTATTACTTCTTTAAATCTATCACATGATCCTTTACACCAAACCACTGATATTGTGGTCGACCTTTAGAATGAACCACACTTACCCGTACATCACAGTTGATATTGTTCATACATAGTGATATGCCACTTCTCATACATATCTATGACGCCCTCCTCTTAACCTGTTTATATGTTGGCATTGTGTGGGCTATATTTTGGATTTGTTTATACCATTTATACCAGATTATATTGTCTTGTCTTCTCTTATCTAGTTATTGTTATAATTTGACTAGGAACTGCTGCCAACAGCTTGAATTTCCAGCTGTAATTGGAGTGAAAGAGGGAATCAACTCTGTGATACCAGGGAGACATCTGGTATTACAGTACTATTGGCATGGCAAAACGGCTCAAGGGGTAGGGCTACATCAGACAACAACATGTATTCATTCCCTGGACGTTATATGTATATATAAAAGAATGTAGTGCCCTGTGCACAGCCGTGCTACTAGTACCGGGTTCAGCTGGAGCAGGAACAGTAGAAACAGGAACAGTGAAGAGATCCAGCGCACACCAGGTTGTTAGATGAACTTATTATTTTATTTAAGTTACAAAAACATAGCGAACAACGCGTTTCGCAGTAGCTTCTTCAGGTTAGTTTTACAACTGATTGGCACAGGGGTGGGTTTAAAAAGGCTGTACCAACAGGTGTCTAACAGGTGATGATCATTACAGGTCATGTGACAGCATGAGTTACAGATCATGTAGTCTCAACGCCAGACCCATGAGGATTCTTACGCTGATACACTACGTTACTGCATGCTGCAGATCTCTCTCTGGGTCTGATACACTACGTTACTGCATGCTGCAGATCTCTCTCTGGGTCTGGGACACTTTCCCTCAGAGGGCTGGTTATGGGAGGGAACCGTTCGTTCACTTGGCCAGTCGCCAGTGGTGGATTCAGTCCTCCCCAATCAGTAATGACTTTGCGATCAGACGACACGGGAGGTGCAGCCCATTTTTAGGACCTCTCTCTCATCGGTGCTACGACCTGTCACTCATTCAATTTCAACCCGCCTTCAAAAACCAGCAGTGGCTGTGAAGTGGCACAGACTCACTTATGTAGCATGTGGAGCGCAGCGATTCAACGTCATATTTGAGTCTGGGGAGAGACTACAGATCATGTGACAACAGGAGAATACAGTAATCAGTTATACATGTTTGAAAAGACAAGCACACTGAGTTGCGAATATAGTAATATCAAATATCAGAAGTGAATATGGAAAATTTTAAATTTTAAAATGTAAGTGGAAGAATATCAAAAAGATATGCAATAGCATGGCCAGACTATTTACTTGTTACTTATTTACATGGATGAGGCCCAGAGTGGTAACAATGAAAACACAAATCAGCCTATTTAGTGTACTGTAATACCTCAACTCTTTTTATATATAGGGGAAGGGGTCCGTGCCAGGGAGATAGTACCTCATCTCTCCCTATACAAGGAGTCACCTGCAGGTAGAGAAAACAAAGGTTAATACATCATAAAAAAGGGCCATTGGGCTCAACTGTGTTTAAGTTGTATCCAATATGCTTCCCTCCTAAGCAATTGGTCTCTTCTTTGTTTGGGTAAGATTCTCTCAATGCCTATACATTTCATAAAGGCTGCAGAGACATGCTTTATGTCGTTGTAGTACTCCATGTTGCCATTTCTTATAGCTGCCTTGTGTTCTGCAATTCTTAATTTGAGATTGCGTTTGATTTGGCCGATGTATATGAGACCACAAGGACTTTTTTAAGCATGTAGACTACATGTGTGATCATGCAGTTGATTCATTATTTTATGTTGTATTTTTCTTCTGTATGTGGGTGGTTAAAAACTTTGATGTTAAAGCTCAAGAGATGAGGAGACGCTTTAAAGACAGAGGTTATAGCAATAGGTCTCTAGATGTAGCTGTCAGTAAAACTAGAACCCTAGAAGGAAAACAACTACTGTACCCTCCTCAGAAAAGCACATACAACGAGGTCACCTTTGTGTCAGAGTATAATAATGTCTCAGGAATAGTCAAGAACATCATAAAGAAACATTGGAAAATCCTGGATTGTGACCCTACCCTCAAACATTTTGCTACATCTTTGCCCCGTTTTTGCTACAAAAGGGGCAGAAACATCAGTGAAACATCAGTAAAAACCAACTGGCTCTCCCAGGAATTCCACAGAAACTACAAGTGTGGTTGATGCATACATTGCTCAAACACCTTTAACCAGTGTTAACTATTGTCTTGAAAATATGTGATCAATCAAACTGCATCGACCAGAGGAGGCACTAGTGCAGTGACCAGGACACATACCCTCATTTCGGCTTCCCACCCGCAGACACACCCAATCATGCCTGTATGGACACCTGACCAAGCTGGAGGTAACACGATGACGCGAACCTGCGACCCTCGTGTTGGTAGGCAGGGAATCTACCGCTACACTACCCGGACGCCCCGGAAATCAGTATTTGAAGTATGGCAGGTTGAGAGAAAGTGGGTTCATCAAGAAAAGTAGGCTAAATTACACTTAGAATCAACAGTTCATCACAAAATAACCAACGTAATACCCAAGGTTTTTAAAGTGGGAGGCGGGCTTCCAAACAGTTTCAGGGGAGGCTTAGTGAATGGAAGTGAATGTTTTTTTTAGCTATTATATTAGTTATAAACTGGAGATCACTTAGAACCTAAAGCTAACTATAAAATAGTCTAAATGTGTGTGATTTGGTTCAGAGATTCTGTGAATTTGACTCTTTTTCCCACTTTCCCAGAGTCATAAACAAAGAACTAACTTCAGACAGACGTTATGACAGAGCTTTTGGTGTAGTTTGAAGTATGCCAAACAGCAATGCAGGCTATCGTGGCTCAATTACAGTCATTGTTGAGTGTGTGTAGGGGGGTGGCTTTCCAAGCTTTGTCTGAGGGGAGGCCCACAGTCTCAGACTTTGAAAAGCCCTGGCTTACATTAAACATCACAGAAGAAGTGAACCTACAAGTAGGCTAATGCCTGAGGGTGAAACATTAGGCAAAGAACATTATCCAAGCTTTACAAGCAATTCTTGAGTGAAGGCTGCTCTCATTTGGTGAATGGAACCTGTAAATGCATTAACACACAAGCTTAAAGAGAATGTCATGTTTAAGAAACATTTTCAGCAGATCACCACTGGCAAGAACACTGTTTACTGCCTTCTAGAATGTCTAGAAATAAAATAGTATGTTTTCCCGCATTCATTTCTTTATCTCTGATTATTTCAGAATATGCAAATTTAGGATTTATTGGGGGAGTTTTTCCTTGTCCTTCTCATTAAAGGCCTAAAGTTGGGTTTGTGTAGGGGTGTCAAAAATAATCGATTATAAGATGCATCGCGATGCGGACGTACACGATTCGAGGAAAAAAGAAATGCTCCAAGTTGAGTGTATTTATTTTACACCGGTGTAAAATAAACTGCGATCAGTTTCTGCCTCGAGCTCTGCACCTGCCCTATTCAGGCTTGGATGTGTGTGTCTCGACTTTTTCTCAAGACGTACACGATTCTGCATCGATTCACAAATGTCAAAAATCGATTATTAAAAAAATAAATAATAATAATCAAATAAAATATAATGGAAGTACATGCATTTGTTTATTTTAATTATGGATCATAATACAATGCAATTCCAAATGCACTTTTATTTTAACTCATTGAGTGCCATGGACGAGTATGTTCGTCAATTGGTTTAGTAACGTAGAGTGCCAAGGACGAGTATGTTCGGCAATTGCGTTTTTTGACGGTGGGACGTGCATCAAAGCAAGATCCATCTCCTGTGAAAGTATGGTGGCTGTTGAATGTGTAAAAGCTATTTCAGGGACCCATTAGGTGGCGACAGTGCTCTCCAGATTAGAGAACGGCGAGGAAAAAAGAGAGAAGTCATGTGGAAACGGAAATCGCATCGATATGCATGAAGCATAACGTTAGCTGTGCCTGTGAACAGCAGTCATCTGCTGCCACAATTGAGCCCCATCCGTGTCCGCTGCGATAGCCCCTCCATATGATTTAGTTGCCGACACCAGTGTCTTTCTGAAAAGTTACATTATTCTCAGCTGGGAGCCAGCGACACGCTGTAAAAAAGCGGGGTGCAGCGGACTTTTCAGTGCAGAGCAAACTCAGAGCAAACCGCTGCAGAGCCCCAGAACACTCCTCCCACCACGGAGGAGGAGGAGGAGGGGGGTGGGGCACGCAGGGCACTACAGCATACAACCATTGACAGTACACACAGACCCAGGCAGCAGCAGGCTCGATGCACAGAGAGCAAACAAGCTAGAATAGGCTATCTGATGCCCACCAGCAGTAAATCAAGACCAGCAAGAAGGTGTAGGGTCTGCGCACGCAGGGGCCAGCGCTGCTGGTTGCAGCTGAAAAATATTATTTGGCCAAACAAAATTCCTTTGTTTTCACTCTTTTATTGAAGGAAATTATTTTTGAGGTGTCATTACATCAGAAAATATTAGTTTCAGAGTCAATGATGTGCTTGAAATGCTTCCTTTCACAAAAGGCTGAATATCTCAGATTCTAAATTGAAATGTGTCTTTTTGCTCAAAACAACCTATCTTCTCCGGCTCATAACTAAAGAACGGAAAATGGTATCAATAAACTTTTTTTTGCAGATGATAGAAGAGAGTCTCAGCGTTCTTTGTGCGTGTTCGGTGTTTACATAGTAATATCACACAATATTCTGTGGGCCTCGAGAAATCACTGAAAACGCTCTGAAACTCTGGCACTGGGAGCGTCCGTTCTCCAAAAGTGGCTGGCACTCAATGAGTTAAAAGTAGCCACACAGTGAGAAAAAAGAAAGTAAGAAAAAATAAATCATGTAGCCTATTGGGGGAAAAAAGTGATGCATCGATTTAAGATGCATCGAGATGCATCGATAATCTTTTTATAATCGAATCGTAGCCCTCTGAATCGTAATCGAATCGAATCGTGAGGCCAGTGAAGATTCACATATTTATTGATTCTGTGCTGTAAAGCTCTTTGCTGTCACTACAAAAATGTGATATAAAGCTGACTGTCAAGTGTCAAATAGTTTGCAGTTTGTGGAGGAATAGCACACCTGTAGGATTTCACCTGGAACAGTTTTTGTTTGAAAATCTTGTTGAAGATAAAATATTTGTTGTAGAACACATGGTTGGTCCGTTTACCCAATAATAACAATATCACTGGAAATGCTTGGGAATTCAATTCAGCAGAGGGATGGATGGATGGGTCATGCATAAAAAAATCACTCCTTTAACATAGGGTCCTGGCGCCCCCATGTGTGCACAAGTCATACTGCAGGCCAGAGAGGTTTGGCTCCACACCCATCCCTGTTTCGGACCAGTTTTGATTCTAATGCAAAAAACACTAAAACTGCGGATATTTAACAAATCCTGACTGTTTGTAAAGTGCATCACTATGCCTCAATTCATGTGATTCCTCAAAGTAAAGCAGGGGTCCCCAATTACTTTTCACCAAGGGCCACGTTTTGCTGAGCGCCGAGGGCTGGGGGCCGAAAAGTCTGCGGCATTTGAAGGCGGATTTAGAGGAATAACTCATTTTAAATGAACAGTTGTGATGTCATTATTCTGTCTTAACCACCAATATTTGACCCTTTTCTCACTCACTCCTATGTCACCACCTGCTCTCCCTGCAGGGCTTGAAATGAACTTTTTTGGCTGCTAGATTTTAAAGTCACAATGTTTTTCTTGAAATAAGCCAGAATATAAGTGGGTTAATTTAAGCATACTGTAAGTATCAGTAAGTGGCCCGGGATTCTCAAAGCCTGTCACAAGAACAAAATGCACTCTTCAAGCTAAATAAATCCAAAACCAACGAGTTCATTATTTTAATTTTTACTTCAAACTTCCTCAATGTAGAATGGTAAATGGTAAGTTGACTGCATTTATATAGCGCTTTTATCCAAAGTGCATTACAATGTGCCTACATTCACCCACTCACACACCGAAGGCGGCAAGCTGCCACGCAGGGTGCTGGCACAGCCATCGGGAGCAATTTGGGGTTCAGTGTCTTGCCCAATTCCAGCGCGGGCCACTGCTATTTTGGGAACCCAGCCCATTGGAGACCCTGACCAACCTCCGGCGTTTGGTCAGAATGGGGGACTGACTGGACGTGCAATAAGGGATGCAATAGTTAGACAGTATTTTTGATTGGTTAATGACTGATGATCGTGTCACGGTGATTAATATACAGCGATAAGTGACAGTTAGACTTAAATATATTATTTGTGTTCAATATTGACAGCAGTTTGGGGGATTATTTTATGAGGCAAAAATCTTTTTATTTTGCTGTACTGAAAGGCAGAATACATAGCCTATGTCTACTTCATATACTTAATCACTGTAGCCTAATGAATTAAGTGAAAATCTTATGAATAAATGTATATACTGTTTAATGTATGATCCAAATTGTTACGACTGGGGTCGTTAGTTAGTTTCATTGAGTAGTTTTCTGTTATGAATCTGGTTTTATTTCCTGGACAACACTTGTTCTTCACAGTACTTCCACAATGGGGATCTTTCTCTTGTCCTGTAGACTCTTTGGTAACATGCTCTCATTCATAGACTCAACTCATCTGGATTGGTCTGCTGGGAGACAATTGGTTGAACGTGGCTGTAGCTGATTGTGGAGTCAAGCCACTGCTGTCTACAAATGCAGAAGTCAGACAACATGGAGACAGAGTGGAGGTGACAGGGGCTCCACTCTCATCCAGCAACCCCTATGTTTAGGTTTCTTTGTTATATGTATGGGTTAAGGTAACTGTAATGTATGTTGTGTTTATGTGATTTATAACTGTTCACTGTTAACAAAAAGAAAGAAAACTATTGTATTTATCCTCTGAAATTACAAAGTAAAACATTTTCGTACCTTTGATCTTGGTTTCCGTCTGAATTTCATGGTATTGCCCTAAACCCTAGACTTGGGGCGTAACATGAATTGGGGGCTCGTTTCCGGTGTTTGTTCCTGTGTTTTTTTTTTGCTGCTTAACGTAGTAACTTTACACAAGCTTATTGTTTTGTTAGGCATTTAAAAAACACGCAAATCTGCCACAACTTGGTTTTTGGTTTACCACTTCTGTGTAATATAGTCTGATTGCACACAACAAAGACCAGTTTTGGGTCGGAGGTTTGTTTTGTGGACCAATTTTTTTCTCTCGCTCTCTTCTGGTTATCAACAACAGTGTGTTTACAACATTGCAGTTATCTGTCTTGATTTTGTCAATGTTTTGCTTGGCAGGTTGGTGAGTTAGTATGCCGTTTTCGGTTTGCGTTCGGATCGTGTGCTGGCTGGGTAAGTTTGTGCAGCATTTGACTTGAATCTGTGAGCAATGTTTGAGAGCAGGTGTGGTGGAGGTGGCTTAAAAAGGTGGTCATGGTGCCATGTGGTGGTAGGAGAGCTGGAGGCCAAGGCACAAGCTGCTCAGGCTACACCCATGCAGCATAGTAAACTGATGGGTTTGACACTCAGCCGGGTTAGTGGTCTGGTGAGTACAGCAGCATTTTATACCACCCTGATTTTAGCCAGACAAATGAAATGAGCCATACACATTGCTTTGCTCCCTCCGTCCTGAGACGAGGTTGATTCATGCTTTGGTGTTTAAGCCTGCACTTATTTATCCTGCAGCCAGTCTTGGTAATGAGTTGAATACTGTAGTTGCACGTTTACAATTTGGATCTAGAGGCATACTGGGAAGAGTTTGCTCTGTCTAATCTGCCAACCAAAATATATATTTTTTTGTCAGAACAAAACATGTCAAGTGGAGAATTGGTTCAACTTATTTTGTTGGGGAAACTTTTGCCTTTTGTGAGGGGGGGTTCTGTGGTTGAATGAGCAGAGGTAGGCCTCCGTTTAGCTAGAAATGTTGGGGTCCTTAGTTAAATCCTTAAGTAGCTTACGTAAACACATTAAGGAAAGAGGGGTAACTGTTGTTCCCATTAGGAGTGATGGGTTGGCAGTGGTCAACATTGGGAATGAGGGGTAACTGTGGTTCCCGTTAGGAGTGATGGGGTGTTTATTTGTTCTTAGCTTGGTTTTGTTGTCCTGAGTAGAACTTCTGTTTGGAGAGGTAGACGAGGTATCACCAAATCAGACATTGGTTTGGAGTGCGCATCCCGTGGCCTGGGGATTTTGCCCAGGTTACGCCTAGTCTGTGTCTGGCGTGTGGGCTTGAGTCTGGAGGTGGTGATTCGCGACCATCCCCTTCATTTGAAAGGGCTCACTCACTTAAAGGAGATAGATGGTGCCAAATACTGTTTTGTGTGATGCTGAGGCTCTCCAGTTCGGTGCTGTAGAGTACAGTATGTTTTTTCGCCTTTTTTCCGATGGTCCGTCTGTTCTGTGTGCCGCGGTGGTTTTGTATTTCTCGAGGTGGGGGGAGAATCCGGTAGTGTCTCCTGTTTTGTGTGTGTTTGTGTTTCTTGACAATTTTGGGACGCCAACCCAAGCACTTAAAAAAAATCCTGCCCTGTGCTTCTTGACAATGCTGCTGTGGTTACAGCTCGAGCATGAAAATGTTATGTTAAACATTTGAAGTGTGAATGCAGATTGGGGTGCTTAGTGCATGTTTTAAGTTTGACCAGGGTCCTGTTCACTATCTCTCAAACATCAAATTTAGTGTGGTGTATCATCCACAGTCACTAGGGGGGCGTTAGGATGCTTCCATCAGATGTTAAAGTCAACGGTGACAGATTATTATTTGGCCTGGGTGAGTTTGGAATTACGTTTGCAGATTCCTTCTCTTAGGAGCCCGAGAGGGTGAGCAGGAGCTTCTGAGTGAAATGGACGGTGGTGAGTACCTTTGATCGCATGGGGTGTTTGTGAATGTTTTTTATGATAGATGTAAGATATAATGGCCACTGTGTTAGTTTTAAAGGGAGGGGGGTGTCTTAGTTGAGGAGGGGGGATGTTTAATTTTGGGGTGGGAGGTTTTTGTAGCATCTTGATTCAGAACATCTCTTGTGGGGTAGATGTTCTTTTTTGGGAAGGGGGGTGTTACGACTGGGGTCGTTAGTTTCCTTGAGTAGTTTTCTGTTATGAATCTGGTTTTATTTCCTGGACAACACTTGTTCTTCACAGTACTTCCACAATGGGGATCTTTCTCTTGTCCTGTAGACTCTTTGGTAACATGCTCTCATTCATAGACTCAACTCATCTGGATTGGTCTGCTGGGAGACAATTGGTTGAACGTGGCTGTTGCTGATTGTTGCTGATTGTGGAGTCAAGCCACTGCTGTCTACAAATGCAGAAGTCAGACAACATGGAGACAAAACAGACTGAGAGAGAGCCATTTGGAGCCATGTTGGCCATTTACCTTTATATTCCCAGTTTAGCACCAACACACACACACCAACATAAGATACACACACACACCAAGTAGTACTTAGTCTCTGGCTGTGTGTCAAAAGTAGATGTCATGTCATAATCAACAAACCTGGTCAGCTTTCTCACACTCCTACTCAAGGAAGTTAACAGACTAACAGACTGTGGCCCTGATGTCAAATTCCATGATGTTTTATAACTATGTCCGAGCGCTTCCATGACCTAGACCAGGGATGGGCAACTTTGATGATAGAGAGGGCCACACAAAAAAATTCTCGCTACTAGAGGACCGTGCACCGTGCACTTCCATCAGTAGCTAACTGTAACACCATCACTCCCAATTATAGCTACTAATTTGATGAAAAGGACTGGTAATCAAAGTTTATTATACCAACATTTATATTTTTCATATTCAAATTGAGTAATTCTTCCATTCAGATGACACCAGAAACTTTGCTCTAGCTAACAGCCCGCTACAGCAAATTGTGCATCACCCAAATATGTGATATTAATAAGATTAGTAATGTTGCATGTGCAATGTGCATCCTGGATATAGTTTGTTACAATAGCATTAGCTCAAATGCTAACTTTAAACAGTATGTAGATGGACAATGCTAATGCCATTAGTGCCATGTTCTGGGTTGTACAGTAAAATAAAAACAGATTTCGGTGGTCTAACCTAACCTACCCAAAAACGTCCGTCCGCCTTGTAATACTTTTTGTTGTTGTTGATTGTTGTTGTTGTGTTTATTTGATGAACTATGGGCATGACATTGTGTCTAAAAGGTTCAATGGTTTGGTTCAATGGTTTATGTGTTTTGCCTGTATGGTTAAATGTGTAAATTGTCTGGATTTGAAAATGGTCTATGGAGAAGCTCTGTTTTTTTTAAGTGCTTTTTGATATGCAATGTTTAATTTTTTGAATGACTGAAACTGTATTGATTGCTGATGGAGTGATGAGCTTGTGTGTGACTGACAGGGGAGGAGCCTGGCAGAGATAGAGGCCCTGATACCAATTGTTTGTCTTGAAGAAGGCACTGTTGGACATCATGTAAAGAAAAATAAAAGAAATCAACAGTTTTTCCTGAGTGCGGATCGTTTATATTCTATTGAAACCTCTTGCCATGGAGTGATCCAGCACCCGACTGAATTGAATCAAGACTTTTTGGGGGGTGAGCACATTGTTTGGTGAAAATTCCACTACACTTGCCCTGAAAACCACCATCTAATGCAATAAATGTGCAAAATGTGAACTTTTCTTTTTAACAGTTCATTCAGTCACTTTCACTTCGACAAGTCATGTTTAAATGGGACTAAATGATGGCTACCTGTGGTGGTACAGTAGACTAATTCAGTGAATTAGGCCACCATTTGACATCCTCTATCTATATGACTTGTTATTGTTCTTCACTTTGAACCTTCAATTCAGCAGTTCGGTAAAGTTGGAAATATATTGACAGATTCGCACTTAGTCATACGAAGCTCTGATTTCATTTGAACCCTGTCTGACTGACGACACACAGACAGACCTCTACTATATAAGACACGGTATTCTGCAACCAAAACAGCCCACAGACAGCGGTAAAATAACGTAACGACGGTTAAACCCATCTATCAAGTGACAAGTGTCACATGTATGTTGTATGTTACACAGTGAACTTACCGATCACCAGCCAGCCGCCGCCATTTATGCCTTCTCCTGTGTTGTGGTAGTTCTCAACTTTTACCACAAGAGGGCGCTGCGAGACGGGCTGTCGTGGATTTTTAGAAGAAGAAGAAGAAGAAGAAGAAGAACTTGTGTTACTGTCAAAGAGCATGGAAGGAAAGAGAGGACACACCGGCCATTTTTGGAAAAAGAATGCGCCTCGCAGTGGTCAGCTGCGGTAGCGCGGGCCCCTATAATCAGCCTCTCTAAACAGCAACTCAACGGGAGAACACTCTAAATTTCGTGGATTCACATCTTTTCTGGGCGTCCTGTAAATCTTGATTGAAGTGGTGTAGTGCAGGGATGTAAAACAACAACCATATTGTGGAAACTAAGCAAAATTTTTCGTTTTTTTCTTTTAGTTTTTTCAAGATAAATAGTAAATGCAAAGGACCCGAGGTTAAAACCACGGCAACGCACTTCTGACGGAGTGGACGACAGCCGCATTAGCTATTTATCTTGAAAAAACTAAACAAAGAAAACGAAAAATTTTGCTTAGTTTCCACAATATGGTTGTTGTTTTACATCCCTGCACTACACCACTTCAATCAAGATTTGCAGTACGCCCAGAAAAGATGTGAATCCACGAAATTTAGAGTGTTCTCCCATTGAGTTACTGTTTAGAGAGGCTGATTATAGGGGCCCGCGCTACCGCAGCTGACCACTGCGAGCCTGTGCAAGGTTCTTTTGGCGCTGTCACGCTTCCAAAAATAAAAAATGGCGGAGGCTGCTGGGCGCTGATGTTGCAATGGGGCAATATGGAGCTGTCAGTTCTTTCCATAAAAGTTCTTTGTTACTGTTAGCCTATAAGCTATAACTTGCTGTATTTTACACCGTGTTACATGTTAGCTGTACCGTGTTACATGTTAGCCTACTATTATTGGGATATTAGTAACTAGTAGCCTAACTTGACGGGGACGTAGTAGGCTACATTCTTGATTCAACAGCCTCAGTCAGAGGACCGTTGTCTTGGGTAATTGTGTTGAAAGTAACGTGTGGTCAAGTCACTGATATGGAGTGAAATACAGTGTGCATTTTGCTACACTTTGTGTAGTCTACACATGCGATGGTGTCATCTTATACACTGGTGCTTTCAGTTACAGACTGATGCAGCATGTCATAATGCATAATGTTAACTCAAATGTGGTTCTTACATGGTCCTCCTTGATGTAATAATAATAATAATAAAAGCAATCCAGAGCAGTTTCACTTGTAGGCTATCCAAACTAGAAGCAGATGGAAAGGAGAGTAGGCTAAGGCAAATTACTCCATCAAGAAAATTATCCAATCAAGTTGATTTGCATTGGAAAGTGGAAACAAGTGAAATTATCTCATCCCATTGACAAGATAGAAAATATTTAATTTTGAACTTGGCTTTATCCAATGTTCAGATTTCTAATCTGGAAATTGTGCAAATTAGCACATATTTTATGCCTATGATGAACTCAAAATGCATATTTATGTTGTGTTTCCAGGGTCAACATAAAAAATACAGATTTTCTTTTAGTAGGATGTTGTGGAGAGGGTGAGTATAGGGTCACTGACAGTGAGGATGTTGTGGAGAGGGTGAGTATAGGGTCACTGACAGCAATGATGTTGTGGAGAGGGTGAGTATAGGGTCACTGACAGCGAGGATGTTGTGGAGAGGGTGAGTACAGGGTCACTGACAGCGAGGATGTTGTGGAGAGGGTGAGTAGGACCACTGACAGCGAGGATGTTGTGGAGAGGGTGAGTAGGACCACTGACAGCGAGGATGTTGTGAAGAGGGTGAGTAGGACCACTGACAGCGAGGATGTTGTGGAGAGGGTGAGTATAGGGTCACTGACAGCGAGGATGTTGTAAAGAGGGTGAGTATAGGGTCACTGACAGCGAGGATGTTGTGGAGAGGGTGAGTAGGGTCTCGCCATCTTGGGCTGCTCAGAGTCCTCTCTGAACTTGGCTACAGCTGCGCAACAGTCTCTAACACAAGGGACAACTGTTGCCGAAAAACGGATTCTGAAGGAATGGAAGTCATCCTCTTCACCTTCTTTCCAACTGTGGTGGACGCATATGACCTCTACTCTGTTATACGGATGGAGAGACTTAGGTTTCTTAGGACCAATTCAATGAAAAAGTCCTGAATCGTTTGGGAGCCGTTTCTGGCCTATCTTGGTGAAGTTATGGGTGACGGGTGCCTCGCCTGGCTGCTTTCTCATGGACCCCTTGTGTGAGATCCCAGGAACGCTGGGCCCTATCTTACGACAGGTGCTATCCCCCAATAGCGCTTGCTTGCGCACCTGTTTGCGGGTGCCTTAAGGCAGGGAACATAGCAGTCCGCCTTGCGCCAGGTGTTATGCCGAGTTTTGCACCCCAGCGCCGGCAGCATCCCCACGTCACGGGAGCATATTGTAATGATTTATCCAGAAATGTAACTGTTTAAAAGTGATATCATTGTCTGACGTGACCTACCTGATTTCTAAGTTAAAACAGCCCCGAAATATGTTGGGGATGCAATTCTCCAAATTTTCCATTGTTATTAAACAGTCTAAATTGAATATGGATGCATCACATCTTAGCTGTAATAGTAGACTATACCAACGCAGAGTAGTCTGGCTTGAACCCCGAGTGAATGGACCAGTGTGACTACGGCGGGCGGGCGCACCACGACTGCAGGTGATGTTCTTTGATTTGTGCAATTCAATCTGTTACTGAGCTAAATAGGTATGGCTAGCTCTTTCCGGTTTGTAGCAGTGAACAGGATGGGGTGTCGGTCAGGACACAGAATGACGATGAGGAGACCTAAGTTCTTGGTTGCACTGTACTGCGATCCAGCATTTATTGCAGTGACATGTAGTATTATGATTAGTCTGAAATAGCACAAATAAACCACAATTAGGCTATAGAATATAACATAGTGAAATTACAGCTATATATTTCCCCGTATTACGAAATTAAACCAAGAGCCATTTACAGTAAGCATCAAATATAACAGTGAGCATTGTAATGCTCTTTTAACCATAACATAACGCTGCATACAGCAGAGTAAGTTACTGTAGTCTACCCTTAACCCATTGATACCTGATGCAGCATTTGCGTGTATATCCTCATTTGTGTGTGTATCCCTTTAAGACCGCGAACTGCGTCACATGGTTCGCGGTCTTAAAGGGATACACACACAAATGCTGCATCAGGTATCAATGGGTTAAGAGAAATAAACTAATTCCACCTCATGTATGGTTAATCAGGTCACAGAGGGCAGTGGAGACGCCCTGTGGCCAAACAAGGTATTGCTAATGGCGTCCACACACAGTGGACTACTGGAGTTGAGCAAACATTTCCCCCACACTAAATAAAAATGTTGTGGAGAGGGTGAGTATAGGGTCACTGACAGCGAGGATGTTGTGGAGAGGGTGAGTATAGGGTCACTGACAGCGAGGATGTTGTGGAGAGGGTGAGTATAGGGTCACTGACAGCGAGGATGTTGTGGAGAGGGTGAGTATAGGGTCACTGACAGCGAGGATGTTGTGGAGAGGGTGAGTATAGGGTCACTGACAGCGAGGATGTTGTGGAGAGGGTGAGTATAGGGTCACTGACAGCGAGGATGTTGTGGAGAGGGTGAGTATAGGGTCACTGACAGCAAGGATGTTGTGGAGAGGGTGAGTATAGGCAGGGGTGAAAGTGGTTTGAATTTCTTACAGGAACTATATACCTACTACCCCAACGTTCATCGTTTCATATTGTTCTCCTCCCGCCCCCAGCTTCATGCATCCCTGAACACACACATCCATTTTTTTAATGCCTGTATGGTGTAGAAATTAGAAACACTTGACAATATGTATAGTGAATTATTTAAACATTACAACAACAGACTCTCCTATGTGGACTATCATGTGTGATTTCAACTCTCCTTTTTGACCAAAACATTTACCACACACTGAACAATTAAATTGTTTCTCTCCTGTGTGAACTATCGTGTCTCTTCAAGTCTCCTTTATGGCAAAACATTTACCACTCACTGAACAATTAACTTCCCAGCAAACATTTTCACGTATAACGACCGTCTGCTGCACGTCAAACCACTACATCTAGTCAGGGTCTAATTATATTGTAGCGTATCAGCATTACACATACAGGGGTGAGCATTGGTAGTGTCTCAACTACAGATAGGAACTGATGTGTGGGAGTGTTGTATTGGGGAACACTATGCTGTGGGGATACTTCCGGGAAAGACTGAGCATGCGCGTCAGTCTTCACACACTGCTAGAAGGGAAGGCTGCTAGCTACGAGCGTGACAACCGCTGAGAGTTGTAATATAACTAACTGAGAATAAAGAACCTTGTACCATCAAGAAGCCTCTGCCTCATGAGTTACCAGGAATGTTACACTGGCGTCAGAAGTTTAAACGGTGAATATTGCCTCCAGATTCGGCGAAATGGTTAACAAGTTCCTGAAGAAAGAGCGCAAACGACTCAATAGAGAGGCGGGAAAGGCAAGAGCCGGGGCAGACTACCAGGCGTCCGAGGAGGAAGATGTCTGGGTGGACGCAGCCGCGCTACCACAGAGAGCCAAGCGGGAAAAGCAGCAGAAAGTCTGGGGTTGGTGAAAATAAAATTCGAACCAGACAGCGCTATCACCGTAGCCATGGAAGCTATCCCGCGGCTCAAGGGAGCTAGCAGGCAAGCTAGCGAGGCGGGAGAAGGAGCGGAGGAACCGGGGCCGGTGAGGGTGAAGATCGAGCGGGTTGACATTGCCGCTGTAGCCATGGAGGCTGTGCCACAGCCCAGCGGAGCTAGCCTGCGGGCCGAGGACAAAGACGGGACACGGGTCGAGGCGACAAAGGACGGCGGGCGGGGAGGAAGAAAGGAAATCAACCCGCCAAAATTCAACGGTAAAGGCGAGTGGGAGCCATATTGCACAATGTTTAACGTAGCAGCGGACATAAATGGCTGGTCGAGGGAAGAGAGAGCCAGTCACTTGGTGATGTCGCTCGAGGGCGAAGCTATAACATGTGTGGCAGCAATGGCAGACACAAAAGACTTAGACATTGTGATGGCGGCCCTGAGGAGGCGGTTCGGACGATGCAAAGAGGAAGGCATCATGGTCGCGGAACTGTGTAACAGGCGCAGACGACCAGGGGAGCCGCTGCGAGCGCTGGCTACAGACATTGAGATCCTCAGCCGGCGTGTGTAGAGCCGGTTGCCGCCAGAAACACTAGACGAGCTAGCACGAAATTACTTCATCCAGGCTATCGCGCCGCAAGGGCTAAGAGAGCAAGTAATGTTGCAACGGCCAAAGACACTAGAAATGGCGCTGGAGCTGGCGTTCGAAAGAGAGACAGTAGAGGGCTGGGCCATGAACAGCGAAGAGGGGAGAGCTGCCCCCGTGGCGAGAATGGCAGCAGAAAGCCCGATACAAGAAGAGCCAGCGTGGAAGACGGCGTTGACAGAGCAAGGCGACAGGGTGAAAGAACTGTCCGAGTCAGTACAACAGCTGACAGAACAACTGCTCCGCAGAGCGACCCTGCAGTCCAACCCCGCTCGGCAGCCCACACAGCGGAGCAACAGCTGGGCCAGAGGGAACATGATCTGCTGGGGTTGTGGACGCCCCGGGCATCGGGAAGCAGACTGCCGCCGGAGAGCGTGGAGCCAGGGAAATGGCACAGGGCCCGTCCAGATGGGGCGAGACGGGTCTACGATGCCACAGTCCCCGTAGCCACGTCATCGCAGGAAAGAGCCCACCGACAGCAACGGGGAGGTGGGGCTCTGCCAGGCCCCGAAGTAGACGACATCGCCGGAGCTGTCAACATGCAGAGCGGGCCGCGCGCGATGAACGGCTGCCATGTTCCAGTCTACCTACAGGGGAGATACTGCGCCGCCCTGGTGGACACGGGGTGTACGGCAACGCTGGTGAACGTCAACATGATGCCCGAGGGGACACGCCTGGAGCAGCCAGCAGCGCAGCGGCTAAGAACAGTATCCGGTGAGTTGATGCCAATGAGGGGGAGGGGACACGTAATGATAACAGTGGGGGGACAGACAGTGGACTTTCCGGTGTGGGTGGTAGAAATGACGGGGCCCTGCATCCTGGGGGAAGACTACTTAACGCTAAACAAATGCACAGTAGACCTAGGAAAAAGCACATTGACATTTGCAGGGGGGCCAGTAGTCCAGATGGGCCACCCTCCCACTGTTCCAGGAGAGAGAGCTAATGTGAATAACGTCACTGTATATCGCGTCACCGTAGAGCAGGAGCCCCACCCAGCAGACCAAGCCCCTCCACAAAGCCCCGCCCCTAGCCCACCTCCAAACACTTGCCCTCAGCCAGCGCAACAGGCAGAGGGGGAGAGAGAGAGGTTAGAGATGCTCAGGGGATTGCACCAACGCCAGAGGGAAGGGTTAGAACCCCAGCAGAGCGATGAACTGTGGAGAGTACTAGAGGAATATAAAGACATTTTCGCCATGTCGGATGATGAGCTAGGCTGTACCCACCTGGTGGAACACGAAATAGACACGGAGGGGGCGCGACCCGTCAGGTCATATCCCCGTCGGGTCCCCGCAGCGAGGAGAGAGATAGCGAACGAAGCTGTAGAGAACATGCTGCGGGCGGGGATCATTGAGCCATCAGACAGCCCGTGGGCATCAGGAGTAGTGCTGGTGAGAAAGAAGAATAGCCCAAAAATGCGATTTTGTGTAGACTATAGGGGGCTGAACAAAGTGACAAAAAAAGACGCATACCCGATGCCCATCATCGAGGAACTGTTAGACGCCGCGGGAGAGTCATCCTGGTTCTCATCCCTAGACCTCCGTAGCGGGTACTGGCAGGTGCCCCTCCGCGACGATGCCAAACAAAAGACCGCCTTCCGCACAGAGAAGGGGCTGTGGCAGTTTCGAGTACTCAGTTTCGGGCTGTGCAACGCACCAGCAACGTTCGAGAGGTTAATGGAGAAACTGCTGGGAGACATTCCCCGATCTGAATGCGTCGTGTATTTAGATGACATCTTGACACACGGGGGCACGTTCCAGGCAGCAGTGGGGGCGTTACGAAAAGTCCTGCAGAAGATAGCAGAGGCGGGTCTAAAGTTACACCCAGACAAGTGCCACTTCCTGAAGAGGAGGGTGGAGTTCTTAGGGCATGGCATCGGCGCGGGGGGCATTCGCACCCTGGAAGAGAAGACGCAGGCGGTCATGGAGTGGCCCACCCCCAGAAACAAAGGCGAACTCGAGCGCTTCGTAGGGCTAGCCGCATACTACAGGAAATTCGTAAACGGGTTTTCTAAAATAGCGGAACCACTGTTCAGGCTAAAAGAGAAGAACGCAGACTTCCACTGGACGACAGAATGCCACCTAGCCTTTAAAGCCCTCAAGAAAGCGCTGACCGAGTCCCCGGTGCTTAGAGCACCAGACCCCGCCCTGCCGTTCCTACTAGACACTGATGCCAGCAACGGGGGTATGGGGGCCGTGCTGTCCCAGGCGGGGCCGGACGGGGAGCGGGTGGTGGCGTACTACAGCAAGACCTTCGATAAAGCAGAACGTAACTACTGCGTCACCCGCCGGGAGCTCCTCGCCGTAGTAGAAGCACTAAGACACTTTAGATATTACCTCCTGGGACAGCCGCGGTTCACCATACGGACCGACCACTCGGCGCTGCAGTGGCTGTGGTCCTTCCGAGAGCCGGAGGGACAAGTGTGCCGCTGGTTAGAGAAAATGGCAGACTACAACTTCACGATAGAGCACAGGGCAGGGGCACGCCACGTCAACGCAGACGCCCTGTCACGACGACCCTGCGCAGAGAGAGGGTGTACGTACTGCGAAAAGAGAGAAGGAAGAGAGAGAGAGCTCCAAGAGGAAGCTAGGATCTGCCCTAACCACACGGGGGATGGACCAGTGTGCAAGACGCTGCGGATGGCAGAGGCAGCAGATTGGAGGGGCCACCAAGAAAACGACATGGAGCTGTCGCCGGTACTGCAATGGGTAGAAGAGGGCCAGAAGCCACCCTGGGAAGAGGTGGCAGGGGCCACCGACACAACCAAAGGGCTGTGGGCAGGGTTCGACACCCTGAGATTGAGTAGCGGAGTGCTGATGAAGTCCTGGATGGAGCCAGCGACAGGAGAACCTAAGTGGCGGAAAGTAGTGCCGACGACGCTGAGGGAGGAGGTGTGCAGGAGCTGCCATGGAACTGTAGGGGCTGGGCACTTTGGGGTAAGCAAAACCCTCCGTCGCATCAGACAAGGCTTTTATTGGGGGAGGATGGGGAGAGACGTACAGGACTTCTGTCGACGCTGCGACCTCTGCGCAGCGTACAAAGGGCCGTTAGACCAGTCTCGCGCCCCGCTCCAACAGCTAGCAGCAGGAGCCCCCATGGAGAGGGTAGCAGTAGATGTGATGGGACCTTTCCCACGCTCAGACAGTGGAAATCGATACGTCCTGGTCGCCATGGACTATTTCACAAAATGGCCAGAGGCGTACGCACTGCCCGACCAGGAGGCGGGGGCGGTGGTCGACGCACTAGTAACCGGCATGTTCAGTAGGTTCGGAGCACCAGAGACCCTACACAGTGACCAAGGGAGAAACTTTGAGTCACGAGTGTTCGCCACCATGTGCGAGAAACTGAACATTAAAAAGACACGGACCACAGCATTGCACCCCCAGAGCGATGGCCTTGTAGAAAGATTCAATCGAACGCTGAAAAAGCAGTTGGCCATCCTCACGGAGGAGCACCAGAAGGACTGGGACACGCACCTGCCTCTCATCCTCATGGCCTACAGATCTGCCACCCAAGAGTCCACCTCCTGCACACCAGCTCTGCTCATGTTAGGTCGAGAACTGCGGACACCAGCAGAAATGGCGTTCGGCAAGCCACCAGATGCACTGGACGCTCCCCCGGGGCGAGAGTACGCCAGGAGGCTACAAGATCGCTTAGAGTCCGCTCACAACTTCGCTCGGGACCAGCTAGAGAAAGCAGGCATGAGACAAAAAAGGAACTATGATGTGAGAGCAAAGGGAAACCATTTCCAGGGGGGGGAGTTGGTCTGGGTGTACACACCCCGGAGAAAAAAAGGGCGTAGCCCTAAACTGGACTGTCACTGGACAGGCCCATGCAGGGTCATGGAGAGAATGGGGGAGGTGGTGTACCGAGTGCAGATGCCACTTGGTGGCAAGAAGGTACTCCACCGAGACAGGTTGGCCCCATACCGGGGGGGGTGCACCTTTCCCCCAGATCTCGGCCGCTCGGCGGTTTCACCTAGACAGGCTGAAAGAAGGACTCTGTTTCCACAGAGAGGGGCGTCCGGCTATGACCGGGCGGGCCCCACTCAGAGACTTGAAGGCCCAGAGACACTGCAGGCGGGATCAGCCCCGCAGGCAGATTCACAGAGACTAACACGGCCACGGAGAGAGCAAAGGGCTCCAGGACGCTTTAACAACTTTGAGTTGTATTAACACGTTAAGTGCCATAGCCGAGATAATTCGTCTTACATAATCCAACGCTTGAGTGCCAGAGCCAAAATAACTCGTCTTACATAAACATTTTTTTTTTTTGACGGTGGGACATCAATCAACAACTTTTACATCTTCGAGATCACTATTGGAGCAAGAGAATGTGTATAATCTATTTTACCGACCCACTAAGTGTTGACAGTTCCCCACCAGACGAGCGAAATCAAAGAAAAAACTGCCGCGGGAGAAAGCCATTCAAGGAAATGGCGAGGCGATTTTACAGTAATCCATTCCACACTTGTCTTGCCTGAGAGCGGCCGCGCAGGCAGCCGCACACAGAGAGCGGAGAGCGATTTGCAAAATAGATTATAGGTGAAACACACTTTGAAACACCTCAGAAAGGCCAGAATCAACATCTGCCCATCGCCCACGCATTCCCCGGCCCATCTTGACTCGCACAAGGAGCGTCCGCACGAAGGGCAAGCAGGCAGGCAGGCACGCAGGCAGGCAGGCAGGCAGCACCAACGCGCTTCTGACACGCCCGCTGTAGAGCCAGGAGGAAGGAGGAGAAGACACACGGAGGGAGGAGTTTGAATGAGAGGGGTGTTTCCTGTTGTTATGGAGGAAATTACTGTTCAAAACTATTGTTTAGAATGTCTGACGGTCTTACTGATGCCAAAAATGAATGGTTAAAGTGACTGTTCTGTCGAATTTCACAAAAAGCCATTTATCTCTGAATAAATTTCCAGACGCTGAAACCATGCTGTACTCAACGGCTAATATCTACATAACTACTAACTCTGCAAACTAACTCTTTTAGACAGAGAAAGCACACATTCTATTAGTTATTTTTAGATGATTGGTGTTCATGAATTCTTAACAGAAAATAATCCTCGGCTCTTGTAAAATGAGCCAGAATCCTCAAAAAAAAACCTGGCACAACTTACCTACAGGATGAAAAAATGGCTGGCACTCAATGTGTTAAAAAAAAAAAAAAAAAAGAAAAAAAAGAGAGGAGATGGTGGTTGGAAATGTTGAAATGTTGTAACAGAAAGCAAAGGATGTGAAAGTCTGAGATTGCAACATAAAATGTGGTTGGAAAGAAAAAAAACAAAGAAGTTGTTAAAAAAAGATGTTGGGTGTGTTTTGGTACAAGGGGGTGTGTGATGTGGTATCAACATGGGCGTTGACCTTATTGTTGGGCGGGGAGTATGTAGCGTATCAGCATTACACATACAGGGGTGAGCATTGGTAGTGTCTCAACTACAGATAGGAACTGATGTGTGGGAGTGTTGTATTGGGGAACACTATGCTGTGGGGATACTTCCGGGAAAGACTGAGCATGCGCGTCAGTCTTCACACACTGCTAGAAGGGAAGGCTGCTAGCTACGAGCGTGACAACCGCTGAGAGTTGTAATATAACTAACTGAGAATAAAGAACCTTGTACCATCAAGAAGCCTCTGCCTCATGAGTTACCAGGAATGTTACAATATATTCTGAATGGAAATCTTAGCGACGTAATTCCTCTACTTCCCCACAACGTGTCCAGATTCAACGATTTTTGCTACGATCCTGCGGCGCCCGCTTCGCAGTCATGTCTTATCCATTAGGCCACGGAATTAGTTACAAATGATACGGATTTGGTCATATATAGAGATACTTAACATTGAGCACTTGGCATTTTGACGGTCCCTACTGGAAGTTGCGTTGATAGGCTAGCTGCCTCGCTAATTCTGTTTCATGATTTCAACCAGCGATGAGACAGGTATATTTATATCATTTACGATAATATAACCAACGTGACTTTAGCAGACAGCATAGCACATCCAAAACCCACAACACTGCATTTAGTTACGGCAAGAGAAATGGGACAATACCACAGGATTCAGGAAGTTTGTGATAAATACAAGCCCATAGCAAGAGACACTTGCACTTATATGACATAAACGTGTTTTCATATTAAAAAAAGAAAAGGGCGTTCAATAAAAGTCGTCATTGCAGGTGGAGTGCATGTCACACTGTGAGTATCTGATCACACAACAGGTAAATTGTCATTCAAATGTCATTTTATTCAACAAAAACACAAAAGACACCTACATGTGGTGTTTTCAAAGCAATATGAGGTCAATAATTTTTTTTTTGAAGTGACAGTCTAAACGTTACTTTGGAGGAATGTGGAGAGAACGTCAGACTTAGATGGTAGATGCCAAACCACAATTCTATCGTCTGGTGATGTCGCGGTCAAGACGATGTTTGCTGGGTTGTTTCTTTCCTGTGTGAACTACTGTGTCTCTTCAAGTCTCCTTTGCCAACCGCCATTAAACAACAGAAGAAGACATTTCACGAGCACTGACACTTCACTCACTGTATTATCACTCCGCTTCACAGCTGCTCTATCATTGCCTATTACATCCAGCCTGTTAGCTGTAGACTCAGCTCTCAGTCTTAATCCATTTCACTACCTTTGGTGGTTAGGTGGCGCTGTTGGCGCCGCTCACCAAACGTCTGGAAACCGAGACTAGTTAGCTGCTGATTTACTCCACAAAGTAAAACCGTTTTCAAAATATGCGTTATTTTGATAAACAGACCTCACAACGGGGCTCTATAGTACGTGTGTCTAGTACCATTATTAATACATCATAAAGATAATGCTGTTTCTGGTAGTTTGCTAAAATACTAGTGCTAATCTGTTAGCGAGCTATCGGGCAAGCTTCTTCTTCTTCTGCTACTTCTAATAGCTCTGCAGCAGACAGATGCCTTGAGGCACATCGCTGCCTCTCACTGGTTGGAAATATTACTGTTTCTGCTTGCTTGGGAACACTAGTGCAATCCTGGGTGGAACTGTTTTTGTTGGCGGAGGAAAGCGAGACTAGTATTGACAGACAGATAGCCGAGTTGCAGCAGCAGCAGCCGCATTCAGAAGCTGCGTGCTTATAGCCTACACACAGCACGGATTAAAACACAGGTCTAAAACACTGCATTTGAACAATTTAGAAGCAATTTATGAGAGAGACTACATGTTGTTTATGTTAACCTAATGACATAACGTCAGCCATGTGTTTCCTGGTTGGAAATTATGCGATCGATCGTATAGTATTCTGCACTCTGCAGCAATCGGATTTTGATTGACAGGCAGCTGCATGTCTTCCCCCAACGGCGTTCAGGCACGGAAAGTCTTACAGGAACTGCGCACCGGACGGTTCCGGCCCACTTTCACCAGTGAGTATAGGGTCACTGACAGCAAGGATGTTGTGGAGAGGGTGAGTATAGGGTCACTGACAGCGAGGATGTTGTGGAGAGGGTGAGTATAGGGTCACTGACAGCGAGGATGTTGTGGAGAGGGTGAGTATAGGGTCACTGGCAGCGAGGATGTTGTGGAGAGGGTGAGTATAGGGTCACTGACAGCGTGGATGTTGTAAAGAGGGTGAGTAGGACCACTGACAGCGAGGATGTTGTGGAGAGGGTGAGTATAGGGTCACTGACAGCAAGGATGTTGTGGAGAGGGTGAGTAGGACCACTGACAGCGAGGATGTTGTGGAGAGGGTGAGTATAGGGTCACTGACAGCGAGGATGTTGTGGAGAGGGTGAGTAGGACCACTGACATCGAGGATGTTGTGGAGAGGGTGAGTAGGACCACTGACAGCGAGGATGTTGTGAAGAGGGTGAGTAGGACCACTGACAGCGAGGATGTTGTGGAGAGGGTGAGTATAGGGTCACTGACAGCGAGGATGTTGTAAAGAGGGTGAGTATAGGGTCACTGACAGCGAGGATGTTGTGGAGAGGGTGAGTAGGGTCTCGCCATCTTGGGCTGCTCAGAGTCCTCTCTGAACTTGGCTACAGCTGCACAACAGTCTCTAACACAAGGGACAACTGTTGCCGAAAAACGGATTCTGAAGGAATGGAAGTCATCCTCTTCACCTTCTTTCCAAATGTGGTGGACGCATATGACCTCTACTCTGTTATACGGATGGAGAGACTTAGGTTTCTTAGGACCAATTCAATGAAAAAGTCCTGAATCGTTTGGGAGCCGTTTCTGGCCTATCTTGGTGAAGTTATGGGTGACGGGTGCCTCGCCTGGCTGCTTTCTCATGGACCCCTTGTGTGAGATCCCAGGAACGCTGGGCCCTATCTTACGACAGGTGCTATCCCCCAATAGCGCTTGCTTGCGCACCTGTTTGCGGGTGCCTTAAGGCAGGGAACATAGCAGTCCGCCTTGCGCCAGGTGTTATGCCGAGTTTTGCACCCCAGCGCCGGCAGCATCCCCACCTCACGGGAGCATATTGTAATGATTTATCTAGAAATGTAACTGTTTAAAAGTGATATCATTGTCTGACGTGACCTCCCTGATTTCTAAGTTAAAACAGCCCCGAAATATGTTGGGGATGCAATTCTCCAAATCTTCCATTGTTATTAAACAGTCTAAATTGAATATGGATGCATCACATCTTAGCTGTAATAGTAGACTATACCAACGCAGAGTAGTCTGGCTTGAACCCCGAGTGAATGGGCCAGTGTGACTACGGCGGGCGGGCGCACCACGACTGCAGGTGATGTTCTTTGATTTGTGCAATTCAATCTGTTACTGAGCTAAATAGGTATGGCTAGCTCTTTCAGGTTTGTAGCAGTGAACAGGATGGGGTGTCGGTCAGGACACAGAATGACGATGAGGAAACCTAAGTTCTTGGTTGCACTGTACTGTGATCCAGCATTTATTGCAGTGACATGTAGTATTATGATTAGTCTGAAATAGCACAAATAAACCACAATTAGGCTATAGAATATAACATAGTGAAATTACAGCTATATATTTCCCCGTATTACGAAATTAAACCAAGAGCCATTTACAGTAAGCATCAAATATAACAGTGAGCATTGTAATGCTCTTTTAACCATAACATAACGCTGCATACAGCAGAGTAAGTTACTGTAGTCTACCCTTAACCCATTGATACCTGATGCAGCATTTGCGTGTATATCCTCATTTGTGTGTGTATCCCTTTAAGACCGCGAACTGCGTCACATGGTTCGCGGTCTTAAAGGGATACACACACAAATGCTGCATCAGGTATCAATGGGTTAAGAGAAATAAACTAATTCCACCTCATGTATGGTTAATCAGGTCACAGAGGGCAGTGGAGACGCCCTGTGGCCAAACAAGGTATTGCTAATGGCGTCCACACACACTGGACTACTGGAGTTGAGCAAACATTTCCCCCACACTAAATAAAAATGTTGTGGAGAGGGTGAGTATAGGGTCACTGACAGCGAGGATGTTGTGGAGAGGGTGAGTATAGGGTCACTGACAGCGAGGATGTTGTGGAGAGGGTGAGTATAGGGTCACTGACAGCGAGGATGTTGTGGAGAGGGTGAGTATAGGGTCACTGACAGCGAGGATGTTGTGGAGAGGGTGAGTATAGGGTCACTGACAGCAAGGATGTTGTGGAGAGGGTGAGTATAGGGTCACTGACAGAGAGGATGTTGTGGAGAGGGTGAGTATAGGGTCACTGACAGCGAGGATGTTGTGGAGAGGGTGAGTATAGGGTCACTGACAGCGAGGATGTTGTAAAGAGGGTGAGTAGGACCACTGACAGCGAGGATGTTGTGGAGAGGGTGAGTATAGGGTCACTGACAGCGAGGATGTTGTGGAGAGGGTGAGTAGGACCACTGACAGCGAGGATGTTGTGGAGAGGGTGAGTAGGACCACTGACAGCGAGGATGTTGTGGAGAGGGTGAGTAGGACCACTGACAGCGAGGATGTTGTGGAGAGGGTGAGTAGGACCACTGACAGCGAGGATGTTGTGAAGAGGGTGAGTAGGACCACTGACAGCGAGGATGTTGTGGAGAGGGTGAGTATAGGGTCACTGACAGCGAGGATGTTGTAAAGAGGGTGAGTATAGGGTCACTGACAGCGAGGATGTTGTGGAGAGGGTGAGTAGGGTCTCACCATCTTGGGCTGCTCAGAGTCCTCTCTGAACTTGGCTACAGCTGCGCAACAGTCTCTAACACAAGGGACAACTGTTGCCGAAAAACGGATTCTGAAGGAATGGAAGTCATCCTCTTCACCTTCTTTCCAACTGTGGTGGACGCATATGACCTCTACTCTGTTATACGGATGGAGAGACTTAGGTTTCTTAGGACCAATTCAATGAAAAAGTCCTGAATCGTTTGGGAGTCGTGTGTGTATCCCTTTAAGACCGCGAACCGCGTCACATGGTTCGCGGTCTTAAAGGGATACACACACAAATGCTGCATCAGGTATCAATGGGTTAAGAGAAATAAACTAATTCCACCTCATGTATGGTTAATCAGGTCACAGAGGGCAGTGGAGACACCCTGTGGCCAAACAAGGTATTGCTAATGGCGTCCACACACACTGGACTACTGGAGTTGAGCAAACATTTCCCCCACACTAAATAAAAATGTTGTGGAGACGGTGAGTATAGGGTCACTGACAGCGAGGATGTTGTGGAGAGGGTGAGTATAGGGTCACTGACAGCGAGGATGTTGTGGAGAGGGTGAGTATAGGGTCACTGACAGCGAGGGTGTTGTGGAGAGGGTGAGTATAGGGTCACTGACAGCGAGGATGTTGTGGAGAGGGTGAGTATAGGGTCACTGACAGCGAGGATGTTGTGGAGAGGGTGAGTATAGGGTCACTGACAGCAAGGATGTTGTGGAGAGGGTGAGTATAGGGTCACTGACAGCGAGGATGTTGTGGAGAGGGTGAGTATAGGGTCACTGACAGCGAGGATGTTGTGGAGAGGGTGAGTATAGGGTCACTGACAGCGAGGATGTTGTGGAGAGGGTGAGTATAGGGTCACTGACAGTGAGGATGTTGTAAAGAGGGTGAGTAGGACCACTGACAGCGAGGATGTTGTGGAGAGGGTGAGTATAGGGTCACTGACAGCGAGGATGTTGTGGAGAGGGTGAGTAGGACCACTGACAGCGAGGATGTTGTGGGGAGGGTGAGTAGGACCACTGACAGCGAGGATGTTGTGAAGAGGGTGAGTAGGACCACTGACAGCGATGATGTTGTGGAGAGGGTGAGTATAGGGTCACTGACAGCGAGGATGTTGTAAAGAGGGTGAGTATAGGGTCACTGACAGCGAGGATGTTGTGGAGAGCGTGAGTAGGGTCTCGCCATCTTGGGCTGCTCAGAGTCCTCTCTGAACTTGGCTACAGCTGCGCAACAGTCTCTAACACAAGGGACAACTGTTGCCGAAAAACGGATTCTGAAGGAATGGAAGTCATCCTCTTCACCTTCTTTCCAACTGTGGTGGACGCATATGACCTCTACTCTGTTATACGGATGGGGAGACTTAGGTTTCTTAGGACCAATTCAATGAAAAAGTCCTGAATCGTTTGGGAGTCGTGTGTGTATCCCTTTAAGACCGCGAACCGCGTCACATGGTTCGCAGTCTTAAAGGGATACACACACAAATGCTGCATCAGGTATCAATGGGTTAAGAGAAATAAACTAATTCCACCTCATGTATGGTTAATCAGGTCACAGAGGGCAGTGGAGACGCCCTGTGGCCAAACAAGGTATTGCTAATGGCGTCCACACACACTGGACTACTGGAGTTGAGCAAACATTTCCCCCACACTAAATAAAAATGTTGTGGAGAGGGTGAGTATAGGGTCACTGACAGCGAGGATGTTGTGGAGAGGGTGAGTATAGGGTCACTGACAGCGAGGATGTTGTGGAGAGGGTGAGTATAGGGTCACTGACAGCGAGGATGTTGTGGAGAGGGTGAGTATAGGGTCACTGACAGCGAGGATGTTGTGGAGAGGGTGAGTATAGGGTCACTGACAGCAAGGATGTTGTGGAGAGGGTGAGTATAGGGTCACTGACAGCGAGGATGTTGTGGAGAGGGTGAGTATAGGGTCACTGACAGCGAGGATGTTGTGGAGAGGGTGAGTATAGGGTCACTGACAGCGAGGATGTTGTGGAGAGGGTGAGTATAGGGTCACTGACAGCGAGGATGTTGTAAAGAGGGTGAGTAGGACCACTGACAGCGAGGATGTTGTGGAGAGGGTGAGTATAGGGTCACTGACAGCGAGGATGTTGTGGAGAGGGTGAGTAGGACCACTGACAGCGAGGATGTTGTGGAGAGGCTGAGTAGGACCACTGACAGCGAGGATGTCGTGAAGAGGGTGAGTAGGACCACTGACAGCGAGGATGTTGTGGAGAGGGTGAGTATAGGGTCACTGACAGCAAGGATGTTGTAAAGAGGGTGAGTATAGGGTCACTGACAGCGAGGATGTTGTGGAGAGGGTGAGTAGGGTCTCGCCATCTTGGGCTGCTCAGAGTCCTCTCTGAACTTGGCTACAGCTGCGCAACAGTCTCTAACACAAGGGACAACTGTTGCCGAAAAACGGATTCTGAAGGAATGGAAGTCATCCTCTTCACCTTCTTTCTAACTGTAGTGGACGCATATGACCTCTACTCTGTTATACGGATGGAGAGACTTAGGTTTCTTAGGACCAATTCAATGAAAAAGTCCTGAATCGTTTGGGAGTCGTGTGTGTATCCCTTTAAGACCGCGAACCGCGTCACATGGTTCACGGTCTTAGAGGGATACACACACAAATGCTGCATCAGGTATCAATGGGTTAAGAGAAATAAACTAATTCCACCTCATGTATGGTTAATCAGGTCACAGAGGGCAGTGGAGACGCCCTGTGGCCAAACAAGGTATTGCTAATGGCGTCCACACACACTGGACTACTGGAGTTGAGCAAACATTTCCCCCACACTAAATGAAAAAGGTTGTGGAGAGGGTGAGTATAGGGTCACTGACAGCGAGGATGTTGTGGAGAGGGTGAGTATAGGGTCACTGACAGCGAGGATGTTGTGGAGAGGGTGAGTATAGGGTCACTGACAGCGAGGATGTTGTGGAGAGGGTGAGTATAGGGTCACTGACAGCGAGGATGTTGTGGAGAGGGTGAGTATAGGGTCACTGACAGCAAGGATGTTGTGGAGAGGGTGAGTATAGGGTCACTGACAGTGAGGATGTTGTAGAGAGGGTGAGTATAGGGTCACTGACAGCGAGGATGTTGTGGAGAGGGTGAGTATAGGGTCACTGACAGCGAGGATGTTGTGGAGAGGGTGAGTATAGGGTCACTGACAGCGAGGATGTTGTAAAGAGGGTGAGTAGGACCACTGACAGCGAGGATGTTGTGGAGAGGGTGAGTATAGGGTCACTGACAGCGAGGATGTTGTGGAGAGGGTGAGTATAGGGTCACTGACAGCGAGGATGTTGTGGAGAGGGTGAGTATAGGGTCACTGACAGCGAGGATGTTGTAAAGAGGGTGAGTAGGACCACTGACAGCGAGGATGTTGTGGAGAGGGTGAGTATAGGGTCACTGACAGCGAGGATGTTGTGGAGAGGGTGAGTATAGGGTCACTGACAGCGAGGATGTTGTGGAGAGGGTGAGTATAGGGTCACTGACAGCGAGGATGTTGTGGAGAGGGTGAGTATAGGGTCACTGACAGCAAGGATGTTGTGGAGAGGGTGAGTATAGGGTCACTGACAGCAAGGATGTTGTGGAGAGGGTGAGTATAGGGTCACTGACAGCGAGGATGTTGTGGAGAGGGTGAGTATAGGGTCACTGACAGCAAGGATGTTGTGGAGAGGGTGAGTATAGGGTCACTGACAGCGAGGATGTTGTGGAGAGGGTGAGTATAGGGTCACTGACAGCGAGGATGTTGTGGAGAGGGTGAGTATAGGGTCACTGACAGCGAGGATGTTGTGGAGAGGGTGAGTATAGGGTCACTGACAGCGAGGATGTTGTAAAGAGGGTGAGTAGGACCACTGACAGCGAGGATGTTGTGGAGAGGGTGAGTATAGGGTCACTGACAGCGAGGATGTTGTGGAGAGGGTGAGTATAGGGTCACTGACAGCAAGGATGTTGTGGAGAGGGTGAGTATAGGGTCACTGACAGCGAGGATGTTGTGGAGAGGGTGAGTATAGGGTCACTGACAGCGAGGATGTTGTGGAGAGGGTGAGTATAGGGTCACTGACAGCGAGGATGTTGTGGAGAGGGTGAGTATAGGGTCACTGACAGCGAGGATGTTGTAAAGAGGGTGAGTAGGACCACTGACAGCGAGGATGTTGTGGAGAGGGTGAGTATAGGGTCACTGACAGCGAGGATGTTGTGGAGAGGGTGAGTAGGACCACTGACAGCGAGGATGTTGTGGAGAGGCTGAGTAGGACCACTGACAGCGAGGATGTCGTGAAGAGGGTGAGTAGGACCACTGACAGCGAGGATGTTGTGGAGAGGGTGAGTATAGGGTCACTGACAGCAAGGATGTTGTAAAGAGGGTGAGTATAGGGTCACTGACAGCGAGGATGTTGTGGAGAGGGTGAGTAGGGTCTCGCCACCTTGGGCTGCTCAGAGTCCTCTCTGAACTTGGCTACAGCTGCGCAACAGTCTCTAACACAAGGGACAACTGTTGCCGAAAAACGGATTCTGAAGGAATGGAAGTCATCCTCTTCACCTTCTTTCTAACTGTAGTGGACGCATATGACCTCTACTCTGTTATACGGATGGAGAGACTTAGGTTTCTTAGGACCAATTCAATGAAAAAGTCCTGAATCGTTTGGGAGTCGTGTGTGTATCCCTTTAAGACCGCGAACCGCGTCACATGGTTCACGGTCTTAAAGGGATACACACACAAATGCTGCATCAGGTATCAATGGGTTAAGAGAAATAAACTAATTCCACCTCATGTATGGTTAATCAGGTCACAGAGGGCAGTGGAGACGCCCTGTGGCCAAACAAGGTATTGCTAATGGCGTCCACACACACTGGACTACTGGAGTTGAGCAAACATTTCCCCCACACTAAATGAAAAAGGTTGTGGAGAGGGTGAGTATAGGGTCACTGACAGCGAGGATGTTGTGGAGAGGGTGAGTATAGGGTCACTGACAGCGAGGATGTTGTGGAGAGGGTGAGTATAGGGTCACTGACAGCGAGGATGTTGTGGAGAGGGTGAGTATAGGGTCACTGACAGCGAGGATGTTGTGGAGAGGGTGAGTATAGGGTCACTGACAGCAAGGATGTTGTGGAGAGGGTGAGTATAGGGTCACTGACAGTGAGGATGTTGTAGAGAGGGTGAGTATAGGGTCACTGACAGCGAGGATGTTGTGGAGAGGGTGAGTATAGGGTCACTGACAGCGAGGATGTTGTGGAGAGGGTGAGTATAGGGTCACTGACAGCGAGGATGTTGTAAAGAGGGTGAGTAGGACCACTGACAGCGAGGATGTTGTGGAGAGGGTGAGTATAGGGTCACTGACAGCGAGGATGTTGTGGAGAGGGTGAGTATAGGGTCACTGACAGCGAGGATGTTGTGGAGAGGGTGAGTATAGGGTCACTGACAGCCAGGATGTTGTAAAGAGGGTGAGTAGGACCACTGACAGCGAGGATGTTGTGGAGAGGGTGAGTATAGGGTCACTGACAGCGAGGATGTTGTGGAGAGGGTGAGTATAGGGTCACTGACAGCGAGGATGTTGTGGAGAGGGTGAGTATAGGGTCACTGACAGCGAGGATGTTGTGGAGAGGGTGAGTATAGGGTCACTGACAGCAAGGATGTTGTGGAGAGGGTGAGTATAGGGT